>NC_079499.1:92581658-92856440 GCF_030052815.1 Hevea brasiliensis | reverse complement strand
ATGTGGTGAAGCTAAATAAACTTCGGAAGAAGCGACGCTAAGGGTCGGCGAAAGCGTTAGTAGTCTTCTCGGCGAAATCGGTTCGCCGATTATACGGTCGAGCGACTCGAGATCGGCACGATCAAGGTCGCGATCTAGATCGGTTGGTGGTCGATTCTCTCACCATCATCGGACAAGGTTATCACGATTATTCGAGCAAAGTCGTAAATTTTGATCGAGAATAAAGAGGTCCATCGGAAGGGATCATGACCACAATCATGGCGGAACATCTGCCGGGCGGCTAGCGGAAAGTAAGAAGGAAGAGAGGAAATCGAATGAAGAAAGTCTCCTCTGTGAGGAGGTATATATAGGGAAAATCGGGCATTTATTGCTAGCGAGAAAACGAAGTGGGCGCTTGGGAATGAGGAATTAATGCTTTGACCGGACAGGAACTGATTAAGGAAATATCGAAATAACGAGTTCGGAAGATGGGAGACCGGTATGCAAGATCGGAGAAGGATCTCGTTGAAAAAGAAAAGAGGGGATCGGAGACAAAAATAATAAGACAACTCCTGGCAATTAACGACATAATCAGAGCCAAGGTAGTTAAAGCCTTGCAGGAGAAATCTCAGCGCCCCAGAATCGCGCATTTACGACATGCATGCGTCGGGACGCTGTACATCCTAATCTCCGTTGATCTTACTTGTGGGGCGAGCTCGGAGCCCTCGGATCGAAGAAGAAAGCGATAAAATCAGCGCCCTTCACTCCCGACCCTCGGATGCATGGACAAGAAAATTTAGGGCCGTCAGTTAGAAGAAGAAAATGACAAAAATTACGAAGGGATCTCAGTGAGTCAGTTCGATCCTCTTTAATTCACGAGCCTCGAGATCATGTCCTTGAAAATCGACCCTCCATCTCCTCAAAATAGATCTGACCCTTCATAGGAGCACGGTTCCTATAAATACGCATGAAAGCTATTCGGGAGGGCGAAAAAAAGGAAGTTCTTATAGCGGAAGAACTACGAAATTTAATTGGATCGTTACTCGACTTTCATAAGAAGAACTTTTGAAACTAGTTTTGAAGTATTTTCTTAAAAGATTTTGAACACTGAAACTTTCCATTTTCAGCTCGTTCATCATCCCACAGCGTTCACATTTTGTAGTTCCTTGTTATCTTTATATTCACTTCCATCATCCATGTTCGATCTCGATTAAACTCGAGTATAATTTTGACTCGATTGCATTTAGTGAAGCACTCTTTGTTCCAAAGGCGAACCTTAGTCTCCGGCTATCAACTTGCAATCTTATTGCGTTTTGTGATTCTCGGTTAGTTCACTAGAATCGACTCCTTACAGTCGATATTCATGTTGCCATTTTATTAAGTTTAGTTTTGTTCTCGCATTCCCATTCTTCTTTCTTTATGTATGATATTTTCTTTAAGTTCATATCACGCTAGAAAGATATAAAGAAAGGTTGTGCTCTAGTTTATTTCCGTGTCGATACCTTTGTTAATCTCTATTATTTACGGCGTAAGTCATCTAGTTCCAAGCGATACATAAGTAGTTGAATGAGATGTAGGTAACGGCAACTTAAGAGTCCTTTTGAAATAATGAAGGTTCTGAATAATAAACCTGGAAAATGGTAAAGCTGAGTCACTAGAATAACTCAATAGGTTATAGGGCAAGGCGTCCTAAGATGAGCAAAACCAAAACCGGGTAACTAAATGGAATAGATCGGTTGCCAAAAATCTGGTAAGGCGACCATATTGGAAGGTCGGAGGATTCGGTTTGGCATCCCTTGATCCTAAGGTACCAATAAGTTAAAGAGGTCTCGCGTGAGACCACGACACCTTTGAAAGTGAACCCTTAGCCTTAGGCTCTCGATAGGTAAAATTTAGAGATCGGAAAAATCCTCATCGACCACCGTTTAATTAAAAGAGGTGGAAGGAGAGTTCTATTCTATTCTCAATCTAAAACTTTAACAAATATTTTAAAGGAAATCGGAAGAGAGTTCTTATCAGGTTCCCAAGCTTAAAAACGTTAACAAAAATATTAAAGGAAATAGGAAGAGAGTTATTATCAGATCCACAAGCTAAAAATAAATTTTAAAGAGATCGGAGGAGAGTTCTTATCAGATTCTCAATCCAAAAATTTTAATAAATATTAAAAGAGATCGGAGGAGAGTTCTTATCCGTTTCTCAAGCTTAAAAATTTTAATAAATATTAAAAGAGATCGGAGGAGAGTTCTTATCCGGTTCTCAATCTAAAATTCAAATAAATATTAAAAGAGATCGGAGGAGAGTTCTTATCCGGTTCTCAATCTAAAATTTAAATGAATATTCAAAAGAAATCGGAGGAGAGTTCTCATCCAATTCCAAAAATTGAATTCTAATAAAATAGCCCTTCAAACAAAACTAATATACAACGATCACTAAGGTTATCTCATTTACTTATGTATCTGGGTAATCCAAATTTAGTGAAAAATTAAATATTCCTTTTTATTAAAAGGATTAACATTTCCATTCAAGCCCTCCTAACTAATTTATAAAAATGCGAAGTTAAATCTACTTACCCTTATTAAGGGACGAGGTGGGGTGCCTAACACCTTCCCCACCCGTTTACGGACCCCGAACTTAGAATCTCTGTTTTGAAGTGGTTTTCTTTCGATTTGTCTTCACAAATGGTTTTCTTTAGTTTCCCTCAAAACTAAGGTGGCGACTCCTCATTCTTTTCCACTTCGGTGAGGGTTCGTTCAGGCGACCTCAAAACCCCTTGCGACAGCTTGGCGACTCCACTAGGGAGTATTTTTACTTAACCCCGGTCCAGAGGTCCAAAAGTAGATCTAATTTCTCAATCAAATTATAGTTAGGTGGGCTCACCCGGTAATATTTTTATGTGTTGTTTATTCCTACTAACTGTTCCGCTTGTTTTGCTTGTTTTACTCCTTGCAGTGCTCTTCGTTTAAAAAAAAGAAAAAAAAGAAAAATAAAATCCCCCTGAATTGGGAAGAGGTAAAGGTGTCCCTTCACACACTGAACACTCACACGATGTCCTCACACATGACCCTATGCGGGCTTTCTTACCCTTTTAGGAAAGTAGGAGGGTCATGTAGCGATGCAGTGGGTTCTACCCGTTAGTATCCATGAAACCTGCTCAAATTGAAACTCGTTCTATTCCTTGTGATATCAGTGGAATTTTCCGACAATATCATAGGGATAGGATGAGGCTCTCTTGTTCTGATGGGGCAATTTGGGGACCTGTGGCTCTTAGAAAACTAGATCCTGAGCTAAACTATCACGATAGCTGAAAGCCATAGTAAGCTACCTTATAAGATAAAACTATCCAATTAGGTAGCACTCATCCGGTATCAGGAGTCTCCCTATCCTAGGACAAAAGGGGCATACTTACTCTTAACCTATTATGTTTATTTTATCTTGTTCTTATTTTTAAAGGTAGTCTTGAATCATATTGTTAAGAAAACCTACACATTTTCCTACTTTGATAAATGTGTAGGTACCACTCTGCCAATAATATAATACAAGATTACCTGAATTTATCCTGCTAACGAGTTTTTCCATGAGGCATCATCGCCAAACCAAAAGTGCTGTAAAAGGATAGGCATCATTTTTATCATGGCATCCTTGAGTCAGTCAGCAGAAGAAGTTCAGAATGCTAAACTTTGGTCCAAATCAGCTCATACTCCAGTACCCCCACAAAATTATGTTTCCACGGCACATGCTAGCTTGCTACCTTCATTGGATCTGAATAAAATTGAGGTCAGAATGAACAGCCTCGAGGGTCTGTCTAATGGTTGGAGGTCGCTTCCGATCAGTCAAGGCACGTTTTGAGAAGAAATGCGGAGGATTGCAACCTAATGCGAGTCAAGGTCCAAATCCAGGCATTAAAGGCCATCTTTGTCGGTTTGGAGTCCTAAGTGCGGAGTATTCTCTTTCAATGATATTGATCTGATTCCCACTATGGAAGAATATCAGACATTACTAGAGATTCCTTACCTGACACAAAAACGGATCTACCTTCATCTCGAGCATAGGCAGGATTAGAAACGATTGACACATATGATTGGTATTTCCCCATATGAAGTAAAGTCAAAAGAAACCATCAAAGGAAACACGCCTGGTTGGTATTGGACACATCTCAAGAAATGGTTAGATCAATACATCCAAGAGAACCAGTGGGATCGAGCTTCAATGATACTCGCCTTGGGAATCTATGGCTGATTTTGTTCGGGACCATCGGGAATCATAACCCGCGACACGGTGGAAGTATTCTGGGCGGTAGAAAAGCATGAGGTCAATCCGTTACCGGCGATTCTTGGGGAGACCTTATTAACCCTTACCTACTGCAGACAACAGGGCAAAGGGTCCATTAAGTGTTGTTCTCAATTGTTGTACCTTTGGATTATCGGTCACATGTGTCTGTGGAGACAAAGGATTGACTTGGTACCTTGACCAGCCTCCCATCGAGAAGATGACCGGTTGTGTCGGTCAGAAGAATGAGCAGCGATGGCGAGGAGCGGATTTTGAGTTTCAATAGCCATGATTCTTGTTGGAGAAGCGTAGGGCGTCGGGCCAATCCGTTTTGATCGGACGGGAGGTAATCGGTCGGTATCCTAATCGGGTATTGGATACACAAGTTACACTCCGGCATTGGTAATGAGGCAGTTTGGCTCAACACAGTCCAGAATCAACATTGAAGAATATCACTAAGGTCATTTCTACCACGAGCTCAAGGAAGAGGAAGGGTTGAAAATGGCTCACAAATCTTGGGAAAACATCTCTCTGATGGAAAGGTCGCCTAAGGTCCAAGTGCCACACGCGATTATCTTGAATGGAGGCGTGAGGACCGAGAACACTCAACTCTGAATCGAAGGCAATGACCCTCGTGAAACATCCTATTAGAAGAAGGCGATAATCGTGCAGGTGACTCACTACAAAAGGCAAATACCGAGAACTCACAATTGCAAGAACAAGTGAAATAGCTGGAAAACCAATGGCAGAACATTAAAAAGGAAAGTGAGAAGGCTCAGGGAAGAGGCAAGGGCCGAAAAGATAGGGTTCGAAGAGCAAGAGGAACAATGGGAAAAGGAAAAAGACTCTCTCCAAGTTATGGTAAAAGAAGTAGAAATACAAAATAGTAAACTTCAGGAAAAAATAAAATACCAAGAAATACTCGTTGAGGAGTATAAACAAGAAAACAAAAAGAAGAAGCTCGAATTGAAAGAACAGGCACTACTCATCAACGATATCTTGAAAGAATGCGCTAAGGAAAGGAAGGAGAAAGAAAGACAAGCTGCTCTTTATCAAGAGCTGAAAGAGAATGTTGACCAGCTAGAGAGAACAATAGCACAGGGAAAACAAGAACTATTACCTGAATCCGAGTATGCTCTGAAAGCATTCGACCCTGCCAAACAAGAAGAAAGGTTATATGAGTATCTCAGAAAATGTCATCTCATTATAAAAAACCTCCCAGAGCCTAGGCCGATGTAAAGAACACGGTGTACAAATTATTCGGTTAATGAAATGATTTTTGGACCATTGTTTAGCAAATTTGTGAATGAATAATATGACTCCCGTAGGAACTCCCTCGCTAGGGTTATGTGAAAAATTGAATGCGCTACATGGACAAGTATCATAAATGCGCATTCAATCCAGTCATTCACAGTCAGACTATCGAATGATGCCATGATAAAGTTGATGCAATTATCCTTTTGCAGATTATATTCTGGCTCCCGAATGCCACTGTATCCTTCGTCGGACGGGCTTTTAGTTTTTACGAAATTGAAATTCATTAAAATTTTTACTCCTACAGAAAGTCAACATTCTGCAAACAAGGCAAGCGACCAAGCACTGCAGTTCAACCTAAAATAGTGTACTTAACAAGATCTCGAACAAAGAAGATAATGGAAGATCGGGAACAAATGCAGAACCTACAAGAGCGGTTTAGAATTGAAGGATCAGGTCTCGGAACTTATGAGACTAATGAGAGAAATGTCCCAGAATAAGCCTGCTTCAGAACCTAACTTACCACTGCCTCCTCCACCTCTTACAACAATGGATCCTCACCAGGCTTCTTTTACCTTTGATCGCCTATTAGGACAGACAATCACTTGTCAATCCGGCTACCATGAATAATGACCTACCTTACTCTCATTACCCAACCATTTCAAACACGACCCATACCCTTCAATTCTAATCCCTCCAGTCCACTCTACCCCTCACCTCCCAATTGGGAGCATTTCATGCGATGGGAGGAGAAAATAAGGCGAGAGAAAAGCGAAAAACTATTTGCTCTAGAAGAGAGATTGAGAGCAATCGAAGGTGAATATGTATGGTTCGATCGATGTGGCATCACTTAGATTGGTTCTGATGTGGTAGTGCCACCTAAATTCAAGGTCGGTTTGACAAGTACAGGAACTCAGATCCCGCATTCACTGGCAACCTACATTGCCAAAATGCGCCTTGATAGAAGATGGCAGCTTCTCATCCACTTCTTTCATGAAAGCCTCTCGGGAGCACGAGATGGTGCATACAATTGGGCGAGAGCAAGCTGCGCTCTGGAAGGATTTAGGCGCCTTCTTAAAGCAGTATAAGTTCAAGCGTGACGTGGCCCCACAAGGAGAGATCTCCAAAATTTGGTGCAAAGGGACAGGAAAGCTTCAAAGAGTATGCCAGAGATGGAGAGAAAAGGCTGTGAAGTATATCCTCCGGTGGCCAACAATGAACTCTGCTCCTATTCATCGAAACATTGAAGGCTCCTTACTTCAACTTGATGATTGGGAATACTTCCAACAGCTTCTCGACATCATTGGTAGGTGAAAGAATAGAGGCCAATTTAAGAATGGGACATTGCAGGAGTTGGCTGAGAAGCCTGCAAAGAAGGCTGCCAATTTTGGCAAGAAAAAGGAGGGTGATGTGCATTCCATCACTCGGCAGAATAATTACTCCCCATTTACCCAAAATAACTATCGACCATACTCTTCTCCTCCTGGCCAAACCATCGCAAACATTCCGCCTCCTTTCCTGAATTATCCACACCCGCGCCCACAGTATCCCCCACCTACAAATTACCAACCAAGACCACCACAAAACAACCCAAGACCCCCAAGAAACCCTGATCCACCTCTTCCCCTCCTCTCGATGAAATATACCGATATCTTGTTGGTATAAACCAGATAGTACCAGTTCCCCTAGACCCAATCCAGCCTCCATATCCCAGGTGGTATGATACCACTGCCCATTGTGAGTATCATGGAGGGGCACAAGGGCATTCAACTGACAACTGCGGAGCACTCAGGGGGAGAGTGCACGCTTTAATCCGAAACGGATGGCTGAAAATTGAGGGAAATGGTTCCCTCCCTAATGTTACCTCAAACCCATTGCCCAACCACAATGCGGGCAATGGTGTAAATATGATAGAGTCTGACGGAGAGAGGTCAACACCGGAGGTAGACAAGATGATTCCTCACTTTGGGGATATTTTTGCCATGGCAATAAAGGAAGGCTACCTTTACCCTCGGGCATCAAAATCAGTAAAGGATGCGGGATGTCCTTACCATGGAGGCGGTGATCATGAGCTGCGACGTGAGAATTCAAGCAAGAGGTTCAAAACTTACTATCCCTCAAAGTTCTGAGGTGCCGGACAAGGTCGAAAACAGAAGGGGGAGTGAACACAACTAGATACAGCCAGAATGCTTCTACCTCTAAACCCAAAATCACCTTCTCACCCCGGTAGCCTCACCGGATGTGATTATCGAACTCCTCCTCGACTCCTGTCACCAATACTCACGCTATTCCTTGGAACTATAATTTCCAAGTTTTCACTCAAGGAGCGTCAAGCAGTACATTAGCTCCTAATCTTGCCTCACCTCCGGCGCCACCAAAACTATGTTTTACTCCTCATGAGCATTTTAAAATGACTTATCGGACCTACTGTCGATACTACTCCCGAGTTAATCTTGACCCGTTCTTTGCCACAAAATCCTCCCCACCTGAGCAAGAAGTCGAATTTATAACTCGAAGTGGGAGATGTTATGAGAAAGAATAGAAAGAAAGAAGAAGGGGAAAGTAAAAATGGGAGAGTCACCGAAGGATACAGAAGAGGAGGATGAGAAGACAGGGGAAGTGGAGCCTGCCGGACATAAAGAAGAAGAGGAGCTGCTGCTCCAAATAATGAAACAAAGTGAGTATGATGTGGTGGAAGCGATTGAGAAAGACACTGCCGAATTTCACTATTATCATTGATCTGAGTTCGAAGTGCACCGACAAGCCTTGCAGAGAATCTTGGTCGAGCCTTTGTAAACCCGACATCACTCGGGCAATTTGAGAAGATAGTGGGACAAATCCGGGCATCGGTTTGTTACTTTCTCGGAAGGCGAGATAGATCTGCGGGCGACACATACTAAAGCCTTACCGTGAGGTGAAATGTAAAGGGTTGTATAGTAGCCAAGTGCGATTGATAACGGATCGGCTCTCAATGTACTCCCTAGTGCTACCTTGGCTAGGTTGCGATTGATCAATCGGATATGCGTCAAAGTGCTATGGTGGTAGAGCCTTTGGCGGTACGAAGAGAAGTGTTGGGAGATATTGATTTACCACTCCAAATTGGCGCATGTACCTTCAACGTCACATTCCAGGTGATGAATATTGAGCCGGCCTACACTATGTTGCTGGGGAGGCCTTGGATCCATTCTGCGAATGCCGTTCCCTCAACTCTGCACAAGAAGATAAAATACATTATGGATGGCAAAATCATCACCGTAAGAGGTGAAGAAGCCATTTTGGTCACCAAGCCACAATCACTCCCTTATGTGGGCGGTAGAGTCGTTAGAAAGCTCCTTCCAAGCCCTTGAGTTGCAGAAACCAGAAATGAAGGGGCTCGGCTATGGTAGCCAAGATAATGTCGAGAGTGGGTACAAAGAAGGCAAAGGCCTAGGCGCCACATTACAGGGAATCGTTGAACCCATACCAACTATCCAGAAGATAGGCCGCTGCGGTTTGGGATATGAGGAAGATGCCCTTATGAATGGGTGATTCTGAATGAGGAAAATGCTTCGGGATCAAAGATTTGATCAGAAAATGGGAGGTAGTCCCGAGAATCGCGGAGATCTTCACGAGCAGGTCATTGAAAATCCGGCAGAGGTTGAAGAATCACGATGAACCGTCCATTGGCGTCATCCACCTAGATTCCTTGTATGAGGCTCTGGTCTCGCCGATGGTGAGGGCAAGAGTTGGACAAGCTGGGCGATGGAGGACATCCACTGTACTTAATTTGAGTAAAGTACCTTTGGTTATCTGCAGTTGATCATTTTGTCCATGATGACAAGTGTAACATTGTAAATGGACCCTTTTCTTAGGTCATAAATTTTTAATGAATTAATAGCGCATTTATTTCCAATTCTTTTCTCCATTTGAATTCCATCCTTATAATATATTCTATTTTCATTCATTCAGGACCATTCATCAATTAACACCTAATAATTCAATAGACTCAGAAATTCCTGCAGTTAATTTTGAAACCCCTATAAGCGCCATTACTTCAAGTGATTACGAGGTGGAGCTCACGAAGAAAACGATGAAAAGGATGAACTATCCCTAGTGCCTTGTGGCGATGAAACACGCACCATAAATCTAGGCACGGAAGAAGTAAAGAGGGAACTTAAGGTTGTAGAGAGTGAAGAAGTGGGAGATATGATCAGTTTGCTTAGAGAATTCCTGGACGTATTTTCTGGAGCTATGATGATATGGTTGGTTTGGACCCCGGATAGTGGCACACAAAATTCCCCTTATTAGGGGACAATCCGGTGAAAGCAGAAACTAAGAAGAATGAATCGACACCTTGCTCAAAGTTCGGGATGAAGTCAAGAAGCGATATGATCTTTGGGTTCTGGAAGTAGTCAAATACCCCCAATGGATAGCTAACGTCGTCCCAGTAATGAAAAAGGACGGGAGAGTTAAGGTGTGCGTTGACTACAGGGATCTTAATAGAGCAAGCTTGAAGGATGACTTCCCTCTCCCCCACATCGATGTGTTAGTAGACAATGCGGTGGGATTGGGCAGATGTTCATGCATTGATGGGGCATCTGGGTACAATCAAATCCCAATGGATAAGGAAGACAAAGAGAAAACCGCTTTTATCACTCAATGGGGAGTATTTTGCTATCGGGTCATGCCTTTGGGTGAAGAATGCAGTGCTACCTATCAAGCGCTATGGTCACATTATTCCACGATATGATGCATAAAGAAGTGGAGGTATCGTGGATGATATGATCATCAAATCTAGGGAGAAGAGAGCCACGTGCGGTGGTGAGAAAGTATTTGTGAGACTCAGGAAATATCAGTTGAAACTGAATCCCGCCAAATGCATATTTGGAGCTAGGTCAGGGAAATTGTTGGGATTCATAGTGAGCAAGAATGGAATAGAGGTAGATCTCGATAAAGTTCGAGTTATTCAAGAGATGCCATCCCCAAGAACAGAAAGGGAGGTTGCTGATTTTCTGGGAAAATTGAACTATATATCAAGGTTTATTTCCAATCTCACGCTAAGGCCGAGCCTATTTTTAAAGCGCTCAGAAAGAACAATACCACTCAATGGGATTGGTTTGTCAAGAGGCTTTCGAGACAATCAAGCGATTTGTCAAGCCCACGGTATTGGTTCCACAGTGGCGGGAGGCCTGCGATCTGTATATGGCGATCCAACGAACTTCGATGGGATGTGTTTTGGGACAACATGATGACAACGGCGAAAAGAGAGGGCTATCTATTACGAGTAAAAGTTCAATGATTGTGAGTCGAGGTACTCTTTCTTAGAAGACTTGTTGTGCACTAGCTTGGGCGGTGAACCGCCTCAAGCACTACATGTTGAATCACAAGACATGGCTCATCTCGGGATGGATCCTATCAAATCGTATTCGAAAGCCCATTCGTGCGAGCGGGATAGCCAAGTGGCGGTCATACTCTCCCAATATGACATAGTCTACATGACCGGAAGGCGGTGAAAGGTAGCGTGATCGGACCTCCTAGCAGAAAATCCTATCCAGGATTATGAAGCCCTGGATTTTGAGTTCCCTGATGAGCATATTAATGAAGTAGACTGCGAGGAAAAAGGGCCAGCCGATGTATGGGAAATGTATTTCGGAGTATCAATTTGTCATTAATGGAATTGGAGTGTGTTGATATCCGGATGGAAAACACTTTCCGATAGCTATCAAGTTGAGATTTGTTGCACCAACAACGTCGCGGAATACAAAGCTTGTGTGATGGGTCTCTGAGCTGCCATCGAAATGAAAATCAGAAAGTTGAAGGTGTATGGAGACTCAGCTCTGATCATTTATCAGGTTAAGGGAGAATGGCAAACTAAGGATCCTAAGCTAATCCCGTATCAGAAATACTTACTGAAACTGACTAAGAAATTCGAAGAAATCTCTTTCACTCACCTTAGTAGAGACAAGAATCAATTTGCTGATGCCTTAGCTACTCTATTGTTATGGCTCAAATCGAAGAAGGCGGATGACTCGAATCTTGAAGATTAAGACAAGGAATGAGCGACTTATTGCCGTGATTGAACCTAATGATGAACCTTGGTATCATGACATCACAGTCTCTTGCAAAACGGAGAATTCCCTTCGGCAAGCAAAAACGAAAAGAGGATGATTCGGAGATTAGCATTGGGATACTTCCCCAGTGGAGAGACCCTATACAAGAGGAGCTCCAACGGCGAATTGTTGAGATGTGTGGATGCAAAAGAGGCGAAGAGAATCCTTTTTGAGACTCATGAGGGAAACTGTGCCACCCATACTAATGGACATATGATGGCTAAGCAAATCATGCGACGGGGATATTTCTGGACCACCATGGAAAAGGACTGCATCGAATATTTCCGAAAATGCCATAAGTGTCAGATCTACGCAGATCCGATAAATGTTCCACCTCACAAATTGTTCAACCTCGTTTCGCCATGGCCTTTCGCAATGTGGGGCATCGACGTGATTGGCCCCATCAACCCTAAGGCATCCAACGGACACAGGTTTATCCTGGTAGCAATCGACTATTTTTCCAAATGGGTCGAAGCAACATCATACGCCCATATTACACAGAACACGTTTCTCAAATTCCTCAGAAACAACATCATTTGCCGGCATGGTCTCCCCAACAAAATCATCACTGATAACGCCAAGAATCTGAATGGTCCTAAGATTCAGAAATTGTGTGATCAATACAAGATCCGACATCTCAATTCCTCCCCATACCGTCCCCAGATGAATGGAGCGGTGGAAGCCGCAAACAAAAATCTCAAAAGAATAATCCGGAAAATGACAGTCACATATAGGGATTGGCATGATATGCTTCCCTATGCTCTTCACGCATACCGGACTTCTGTAAGAACCTCAACCGGGGCAACTCCATACTCACTGGTTTACGGGATGGAAGCAGTATTACCTATTGAAATTGAAATTCCTTCCTTAAGGATCCTGAAGGAGTCAGGTATCGATGAGTCAAAATGGATCAAGTCAAGGTTGGATCAATTAAACTTCTTTGGATGAGAAAAGGTTAGCGTGACATGTCATGGGCAGTTGTACCAGAGGAGAATGGCTAGGGCATTTGACAAAAGCATTCGCCTACGCGAATTCCAACCTGGGGACCTGATTCTGAAGAAAGTACTGTCGAATCAAAACGATCCCCGGGGTAAATGGTCACCAACCTACGAGGGACCCTATGTGGTTAAAAGGCATTTCAGGGAGCCTTGATCTTGACTCACATGGACGGTGAAGAATTGCCAAGACCTGTGAATGTTGACACCGTCAAGAGATACTATGCCTAAAAAAAAAAAAAAGGATAGGAGTGAAAACCCGAAAGGGCGCTCCTAGCAAAATGTGTGAAAGAAGGCGAAAACCCCGAAGGGGCGCTTTCTGTAAAATGAGTGAAGGATGAAAACCCGGAAGGGCATCCTGAAAAAGTGAAAAAAAAAAAAGGGGGGGAGTCCCAAGAACCAAAATGGAGAAATAAGGAATGCGGTATGAAACCGAGGATGGAGAAGAAACCGTCACGACATGAGGCTTCAGAAGACTTGAAATAATGGCAGTTAAGGGATTTCAAAGCCAGCCACAAGGAATATGTGAGATCTATCCTTGTACCCTTTTCCTTTGAAACTCTATCTTTGTTTTTATTAAAGCTATAATAAAGTCACATTTCGTTCCCTATGCTTTTATCTTCCCTTTATACCCACTCTTTAGCATTATCTTTCTGCAATCTCGTTATTTAATGCGCTATTAATCGGTTAAAATTTTTGCCATAAGACTACGATTTGACAATTGATAACCTCACGTACTTTACTATGAGATTTGCAGGAAATGACCTGGAAGAAAAGGGGTAGGAGTAAAAACCCGAAAGGGCGCTCCTAGCAAAATGTGTGAAAGAAGGCGAAAACCCCGAAGGGGCGCTTTCTGTAAAATGAGTGAAGGATGAAAACCCGGAAGGGCGTCCTGAAAAAGTGAAAAAAAAAAAAAAACTAGAGGTGAAAACCCGGAAGGGCGCTTCTAGTCATATAGACGAAAGGGAAGTGAAAACCCGTAAGGGTACTTTTCGGGAGAAAGTCGAAAAAACAGAAATGGGGCATTAGAAGAAATGAGGCCATAGGTCAAGTCTTGCAACTCGTCCTCCATTCATCATTAGCCTTCGGGATTCTGTTAAGTACACTTCATTGGGGAGAAATTTCTTGTGTCCGGATTAGGCTTGCTTTGTAAGTGCAATTTACATTTCCTGTTATCAACCTCTGGTTCCTTGATCTAAGTTGATTTTAATTTCATGCAATTTACATTTCCTGTTATCAACCTCTGGTTCCTTGATCTAAGTTGATTTTAATTTCATGCATTTAAATTTCCTGTTATCAACCTCTGGTTCCTTGATCTAAGTTGATTTTAATTTCATGCAATTTACATTTCCTGTTATCAACCTCTGGTTCCTTGATCTAAGTTGATTTTAATTTCACGCAATCTAAATTTCCTGTTATCAACCTCTGGTTCCTTGATCTAAGTTGATTTTAATTTCCTGCAATTTACATTTCCTGTTATCAACCTCTGGTTCCTTGATCTAAGTTGATTTTAATTTCATGCATTTAAATTTCCTGTTATCAACCTCTGGTTCCTTGATCTAAGTTGATTTTAATTTCCCGCAATTTAAATTTCCTGTTATCAACCTCTGGTTCCTTGATCTAAGTTGATTTTAATTTCCCGCAATTTAAATTTCCTGTTATCAACCTCTGGTTCCTTGATCTAAGTTGATTTTAATTTCATGCATTTAAATTTCATGTTATCAACCTCTGGTTCCTTGATCTAAGTTGATTTTAATTTCATGCATTTAAATTTCCTGTTATCAACCTCTGGTTCCTTGATCTAAGTTGATTTTAATTTCATGCATTTAAATTTCCTGTTATCAACCTCTGGTTCCTTGATCTAAGTTGATTTTAATTTCATGCAATTTAAATTTCCTGTTATCAACCTCTGGTTCCTTGACCCAAGTTGATTTTAATTTTCTAGTGTTTTAACTTCTGTTGCCGATCTCTAGGTCACTAAATTAGGTATGCCTTAGTTCCCTAATTTCGAACACCTAATCGTCCAAAATATGGGTCTGAATCTTTACATAATTCCTACACGGGAAAATTTTTCCCTTTAATAGAAATTATGTAAAGAGGGGCAGCTGTCGACACCATATTTTGGCCGATCCCCAGAATTAATAAACTTTGAAACCGATCCCCAGTACTAAATCTCTCTGTGCTAGATAACCACATTTCCGATCTCTCCTCACAAGGAATTGAATCAATGCTAAGTCCTCACATCGATCAAAGCCTTATCGGTCTATTAAATCACTCACGATCTCTCAAACCCATTGTCGAATCTCGACGATCAAGTATATTCACGATCTCTGTTGACAAGCGAAATTGGTGACACTAGATCTTTGTTACCATTTTTGTTGCGATCTCCCTTTCAAAAGTTTAAGAATAATCAAAGGTTCCGTTAGGTTTAATGATGATCCGATCTTAAATGTTCAAGCCCAAATTTCTAATTTTAATCAAGTCCGTTTAGCGTTGGTTCCTACCGATCTCATGCTCATTGTGTTTCAGATCTCTCACACTTAGGTTAATAATCACTTTGAGTTATTTCAACATACTCGACAATCAAGTGTTTAAATAATTTAGAAATTTTCGATCACAACCATTCATCGAACAAAAGGCATTCCATTTCATTTCATTTCAAGAATTTGTACAAGTTATTGGTGGAGGATCACCCCCTGATCTACATCTTGTCAGTCCCCTCTCTCACCCTCGGCCTCCTCCTCACTCTCCTCACCTTCATCCTCGGGAGCCGGGTTGGCCATCCGGAGAAGTCCTCCTCGAGTGCGCTTCTTGAGCTCGGCCGGAGATCTCTGTGAGCATTCACGTAGCGCGGCCACTCCGGTCACTATCTCTTCCTCTTTCACCTTGAGCTCCTCGGCAAGGTGGCGAGTTGGCGACTTCATCGGCCGGGCGCTTGCACTTCTTCAAAAGCGTGAGCTTGCTCGGCCAACTTGTCCTCATAAAACTTCATTCGCCCCTCAAGTTGAGATATGTAGCCTGAGCGGATGAAAGTTGAGATCGGAGGAAGGCGCCTCATGACCCATCCTCTCGACCTCTTTACCCGAGCGTCGCCTTCTCGTATGATGTCTTTGGTTCACCGGACACTCCACGTTGAGCTCATGGATCGGGTCGAGGATATCATCAAGGTTATCTGAGGCGACCTATCCGATCTTCTTGGAGCAGATAGAGGGCGCCAAGACCTTAGCAAAACCGGGGTTTTCTCGAGCCGTCTGATTCTTCTCCGGTGAGTGGACTAAGACTTGGGCACCGCGGAGATAGTCCTCACGTTAGGTTGAGAAGAACCCTCTTACGCATTCGGGGCGGCGGAGGAGGTGGAGGCGGCTCTTCCGGCGAGAGGATCGGACCACCGGCGATCACCGGTCGAAGGTTGAGGCGAGCCTTCTTGTATTTCCACAGGCTCATGCCTAGGTGTGCGCATTTCCTCAACTCGCTTCATCTCCCATACCTTCAGGAGATCTCCCTCTTCGCTTCGGCTCTCCTTGGAGGCTTTGCGCTTGCCATACTGCACAAAGAAGAGGTCGGTGAGATCGCTAAGGTCACGAGATCGAGATGTAGGAAATACCGATCTGCAGTCGAGAGCTGGAGCACTGCGATCTTGGCGGTGATCAATTCCATAGTCCAATGGTGCGGCTCGGATCCTTGCATCCAAGCAAGAGAGTTTCTCTCTGGACGCCTGCTCCTTCAACTCCATCACCATGGCACCCTCTTCCCTATTCAATACGAGACGCTTCGGAATTAAAGGGCCTTGGTGTAGCCAGCTACGAGGGAAACCCTTAAAGCCGTTCGGAATTTTGCTCCTTAGAATGAAGAAGCGGTTCTTCGATTTTTCGAGGAGGAGGCGGATCGATGAAGAGCCGCAATGTGGCCGCTGGAAAAACCAGTACTCGTCGTCCTTTCGACGAGTTAATCTATGCAATTCGGCGAATACCTTAGGCGTAGGCAGAGGCCTCGAAAGGCTACTAAGATCCGCCACGAGTTCGGGTGAACTTGAGCTATGCACACTTGGAAAAATTTTAAGACTTCCTTAAAGAAGTCGTCAAGAGAGGAACCATGGCCGGCTTTCAAGCGTTCTTCGTATACCATAATCATGTCGTTCTCTTGAAGAAATGATCGGCGGAGATCGCCGTGACACCGGATAAGTTCATATGAATCGGGCTCAATGTTGTACTCTGGTGAATGGCTGCGGTCGGTTTCTTGAAGGACCGATGGCGGCTCGTCCATGGGAAGATTCTCTCTCCACTGAAGAAGGCGCATGCCTTGATGGCGTCACTTGTTCCAGTGGGGCGGAGACTCTAGGAGGTTCAGTCGCGCCCTTGGCGACCACCTCTACTTCATCGATGACCACGAGGCTGGATGGAAGGAGGACTCGCGCTCTCGACCTTGGTGCCACTCATTTTCAAAGGAAATAAAGAATTTAAACTAAAAAAGGATCAAAACCCTTACGAGCTTGATCGAGTCGGAAGAGCTTGAGAAAGCGAGAGAATTTTGAAGTTGTTCACGAGAAGCTAAAAATGACACAAGAGAGCAAATGGCTAACCCCACCCCTATTTATACTCGTCAGAGCATTTAATGCTCACGGCATCGAGCGGTGCATCGGTCGTGAGATCGCGGTATTTACGACATCTCATGAATATTCGGAAATTCCATAAAGAGATCGGCTAACTAGAGATCGGCGATTAAGATAAATCTTTTGAATGGCGGATCGGTTTAGGGTCATTTAAATTAAAGGTCGATTGGATAAATACTTGAGATCGAAAAATAATTAATGCAATAATAATAAGATGATAATTGACAAATAAAATCTTTATTTCCAAAAGATCGGATTACATCATTTGGTGACCTCTAGAGATCGGATTGCATTAAAATTGGACTACATCATTTACGTGATCTCTAGAGATCGATTACATTAAAATAAAATACATCATTTGGGCGATCTCGAGACCGGTGGAACATCCCATCTAAAGGACCTATGTCAAAGTCAACATTGTGGTGATCCAAAGGATGTCATCGGCCGAGGCAAGCGCATTGTCGGAACACCCAATGTGGAGGAAAGCCATTGCCGGAACACCCAATGTGGTGAGAAGCTAAATAAACTTCGGAAGAAGCGACCGCCAAGGGTCGTGAAAGCGTTAGTAGTCTTCTCGCGAAATCGGTTCGCGATTATACCGTCGAGCGACTCGAGATCGGCACGATCAAGGTCGCGATCTAGATCGGTTAATTGGTCAGTTCTCTCACCATCATCGGACAAGGTTATCACGATTATTCGAGCAGGTAGTAAATTTTGATCGGGAATAAAGAGGTCCATCGGAAAGGGATCATGACCACAATCATGGCGGAACATCTGCCGGAGCGGCTAGAATGGAAAGTAAGAAGGAAGAGAAATCGAATGAAGAAAGTCTCCTCTGTCGGGGTATATATAGGGAAAATCGGGCATTTATTGCTAAGCGAAAAGCGGGCGCTTGGGAATCGAGGAATTAATGCTTTGGCCGGACCGGGCGATTAAGGAAATATCGGAATAACGAGAGATCGGAAGATGGGAGACCGGTATGCAAGATCGGAGAAGGATCTCGTTGAAAAGACCGGAAAAGAGGAGATCGGAGACAAAGAGAATAAGACGACTCACGGCAATTATCGTCATAATGAGCCAAGGTAGTTAAAGCGTTGCGGGAGAAATCTCAACGCACGCCCGAGAATCGCGCATTTCGACATGCGTCGTCGAGATGGCGTACATCATAATCTCCACCGTTGATCTTACTTGTAAGTACGAGCTCGGAGCCCTCGGATCGAAGAAGAAAACGACAAAATCAGCGCCCTTCACTCCCAGCCTTCGGATCGCCCTGGACAAGAAATTTTAGGACCGTCAGATTAGAAGAAGAAAATGACAAAAATTACGAAGGGATCTCGGTAGTCCGTTCGATCCTCTTTAATTTCGAGCCTCGAGATCATGTCCTTGAAATCGACCCTCCATCTCCTCAAAATAGATCCCGACCCTTCATGGGGAGCACGGTTCCTATAAATACTGCATGAAAAGCTGTTAGGGGAGGACGAAAAAAAAAGGAAGTTACTATAGCGGAAGAACTCTGAAATTTAATTCAGATCGTTACTCAGCTTTCATAAGAAGAACTTTTGAAACTAGTTTTCTGAAGTATTTTCTTAAAAAGATTTTGAACACTGAAACTTTCCATTTTCAGCTCGTTCATCATCCCACAGCGTTCACATTTTGCAGTTCCTTGTTATCTTTATATTCACTTCCATCATCCATGTTCGATCTCGTTTAAACTCGAGTATAATTTTGACTCGATTGCATTTAGTGAAGCACTCTTTGTTCCAAGGCGAACCTTAGTCTCCCGACTATCAACTTGCAATCTTATTGCGTTTTGTGATTCTCGGTTAGTTCACTAGAATCGACTCCTTACAGGTCAGTATTCATGTTGCCATTTTATTAAGTTTAGTTTTTGTTCTACGCATTCCCATTCTTCTTTCTTTATGTATGATATTTTCTTTAAGTTCATATCACGCTAGAAAGATATAAAGAAAGGTTGTGCTCTAGTTTATTTCCGTGTCGATACCTTTGTTAATCTCTATTATTTCTGAGCGTAAGTCATCTAGTTCCAAGCGATACATAAGTAGTTGAATGAGATGTAGGTAACGGCAACTTAAGAGTCCTTTTGAAATAATGAAGGGTCTGAATAATAAACCTGGAAAATGGTAAAGCTGAGTCACTAGAATAACTCAATAGGTTATAGGGCAAGACGTCCTAAGACGAGCAAAACCAAAACTCGGGTAACTAAATGGAATAGATCGGTTGCCAAAAATGCTGGTAAGACGACCATATTGGAAGGTCGGAGGATTCGGTTTGGCATCCCCTGCCCAGCCCTAAGGTACCAATAAGTTAAAGAGGTCTCGCGCAGACCCCCTGACACCTTTGAAAGTCAGAACCCTTAGCCTTACGCTCTCTCGATAGGTAAAATTTAGAGAGATCGGAAAAATCCTCATCCGACCACGGTTTAATTAAAAGAGGTCGGAGGAGAGTTCCTATCCGATTCTCAATAAAAAACGTTAACAAAAATTTTAAAGGAAATCGAAAGAGAGTTCTTATCCGGTTCCCAAGCTTAAAAATGTTAACAACAATTTTAAAGGAAATCGGAAGAGAGTTCTTATCCGATCCACAAGCTAAAAATAAATTTTAAAAGAGATCGGAGGAGAGTTCTTATCCGATTCTCAATCCAAAAAATTTAATAAATATTAAAAGAGATCGGAGGAGAGTTCTTATCCGATTCTCAATCTAAAATTCAAATAAATATTAAAAGAGATCGGAGGAGAGTTCTTATCCGTTTCTCAAGCTTAAAATTTTTTAATAAATATTAAAAGAGATCGGAGGAGAGTTCTTATCCGGTTCTCAATCTAAAATTCAAATAAATATTAAAAGAGATCGGAGGAGAGTTCTTGTCCGTTTCTCAAGCTTAAAAATTTTTAATAAATATTAAAAGAGATCGGAGGAGAGTTCTTTTCCGGTTCTCAATCTAAAATTCAAATAAATATTAAAAGAGATCGGAGGAGAGTTCTTATCCGGTTCTCAATCTAAAATTTAAATGAATATTCAAAAGAAATCGGAGGAGAGTTCTCATCCAATTCCAAAAATTGAATTCTAATAAAATAGCCCTTCAAACAAAACTAATATACAACAGTAACTCACTAAGGTTATCTCATTTACTTATGTATCTGGGTAATCCAAATTTAGTGAAAAATTAAATATTCCTTTTTATTAAAAGGATTAACATTTCCATTCAAACCCTCCTAACTAATTTATAAAAATGCGAAGTTAAATCTACTTACCCATATTAAGGGATGAGGGGGGGTGCCTAACACCTTCCCCACCCGTTTACGGACCCCGAACTTAGAATTTCTGTTTTGAAGTGGTTTTCTTTCGATTTGTCTTCACAAATGGTTTTCTTTAGTTTCCCTCAAAACTAAGGTGGCTAATCCTCATTCTTTTCCACTTGGTGAGGGTTCGTTGATGACCATAAAACCCCTTTGACAAGAGAAACACACTGAAAATTTTTATTGATGTTCTTATAACCTTACAACATCACGGACCCTCTCTTATATAGGAGAAGAGGGCAGGAAAAAATATATATATGTATATATATATATATATATATACTTAATTTGTTTGGCCAATTACTCTTGCGAAAAATTCCTCCAACTTTGAATTTTAAGACAATATTAAGAAATTTATACTCCATTTATTTCATAAAAAATAATTTATATATAAAATATATTCTCATAGAAAATAATTTTAAAAAAAAATATTTTTTATAAATTTTTTTTATTGCAACATTAAACTAATTATATGTGATTATATAAGCATTTTTATATTTTAATAAGATTATCAAAATTTATAAAATAAAAAATAATTCTCGTTTAAAAAAATAAAATTATTTTTTTAAATTAATTTAATTTTTTCTTTATAAAAAAATATTTTTCATAAAACAATCGAAACATTAATTATAATTTTTTTTCATTTTGTATACCTTAAATTGCAGGTGAAACTTGTTTTTATAAATGTTATCATGGCAAGCAACAATGCTAAAATATTTAAAATTAGAATTTGGGACATTATTTTGAGTTTTGTTTTTATTAAAATTCTAAATAAAGAAATAATTTTTTTTTTTATTGAAATGATTAGAAAAAACTAAAACGTTTTTGTGATTCACTTCTCTTCTTGATCCTTAACTTTCTTTTCCTTTCAGCACAACGCAGTTAATTGGTATGATTATAGTATAAGCAACATCCGACCATGCAATTAATTAGACATAAAATTAAAAAAGTTTTTTTTTTATCAAATAATTGAAAAGAGTAGAAAAAAAAATCTTATAAAATTTAAGAATATATCAAAGTTCAATATTTTTTATGCTTAATTTTAATTAACCTTAATTTCGGCTTAAATTTGGTACGATTAATTTTTTCTATATTTGCTCATAATTGGATAATAATTTAGGCCTTATTTAACAATAGTTTTTAAAGTAGTATTCAATTTTTTAATTATAGAGTCAAAACACTACTTCTTTTATTTATATTATAAGGTGATAGTGTTTAGATTTTGAGAGAATAATTTATAAAATATTATCTCTCTTAATTTTTATAGGCTGAGGAAGTATTTTGACTAAGATAAAAAGAATCATATTATTATTTTTATATTTAACAATTAATCTAATAATTATTTTTATCAAATATTTTATTTTTAAATTATTATATAAATAATTAATTATTAATAATTAATATTTAATTAACGACGAGTAAAATGTTTATGAACTGCTATAATAATCAGCTGCTAATATTTCCGAACAATTTAAAAGATTGGCCTTGGCTTGGTTGAATAGTAAAAGTACCAAACATGTTGTGTTTTTTTAGAGAAGCATTCAGCATGTTGTTAATTAGGGCTTCAATAATTATTTTTTGAGCAATATGAGATATTTACTTTTAATTAAATAAAAAAATAACTCAACATAATTTAATTGGTTAAGGATGAAAGTTTTTTTCTTCTTATTAATCATATTATAATTTCGTTGTGCATATTTTAATATTACTTAAAAATTTTAAATGTTTTAAATTAATATAGAGAGCGTACCTTTAAAAATATCTATAATTCAACCTATAATATGAAAATATTTTAACTGTAAAAATAAATGTAAAAAATTAAAGATAAAATAGCAGTTGGAAAAAATCTCGAGTGTTGAAGCAAAGAGAAATGAATATGGATGGTAATTAAGTATATATATATATATATATATATATATATATATATATATATATATATATATATATATATATATATATATATATATAGTAAAAACAAGAAATTTATTGTTTTGGAGTGGAAATTTCCTCTCTAGAATTCGTGCACTTGTTTTGAAAACGTACTAACCACACGACAGTTTGTGTTTCTGTACGCCTTCATCACCTTCATTTTCATCAGATAGGGTGAAGAAACGACAGCCGTTTGATTCGGATCCTTGCGAGGAGACTTGAAAATTCCTCGAAAGTTCTACCTATCTTGTGGTTGTGGACTTTGCCCATCAGCTTACTTACGCTTTGTCTTTCAGTAGTCGATCCCAAAATTTGTAATGTACATATTACTTTACTTTTCTCGGAATTTTTGGTCTCTTTCAATTAATCTCATTAATCTACCTACCTATCTATCTATATATATATATATTAAGTAAAGAAATTCATATATTTTTATTATAGATTTATTTGTCTAATCAGAGAAATTTTCTTTAACACTTATCCTTAATAATGCCACATGGCTTAATTTATTTATAATTAATAGTTATTATTATTTATATTAGGCATTTAATTTTATTTTTATTTCCCTTTTTGACTATCTTTATTACTATTATTATTCCTTTAATTTTTATAATTTAAATGGTTGTTTTATTTATCATTTGATTACAATATTCAAGGCTTAAATTTTTTGTATATATTTTTTTCTTTAATGCTTATACATCTATTTTTACAGAGTATTCCTAGTCTTACTAACTCAGTTGCTTATAATCTTATTAGTGTGGTTGTTTTATATGTTAATCCCACTGTTTGGTCTGAACATCTAAACTCTTTATTTAATATTCTTGTTTCTGATGTTACACTAGCTAGGTCATTTTACTTAACATTTTAGGTTTTAAATTGAGTGTATTTAGGAGACTTGCTAGCTTGGGTTTAGTTTGGACCTTCTTTGTTAAATTTTTCTTAATTATTAATAAAATTTTATTAAAAAAAAAGTATTTATATATATTTTTATCATGGATATTTTTTTCATTTTCACAATTCTTTAATATGCTTTATCAATTTTGTAAGATTGATGAATAAATCTTTATATCATTTGAATTCATATCATAAGGTGTAACGAAATTTTTATGCTGATTGTCACCTATCGTAAATTTTTGAGATAAAAGCTTAGTTGAGTTGAATTGAGTTGATGAATAAATCTTTACAAATGTCTATAATTTAATTTTAAAATGAGATAATTAATTAAATTTTGTAATTTATTAATTATTATAATTAGTAAAAATATTTCATTTAAAATGTGTTTTTTTTACATATTAAAATTATTATTAGTTTTGTGCAAAAATATGGATAATCCTCTAGTTTTTTAAATAATTATCTCAATTATATATCTTGTAAATCTATAAATTAATTAATCCAAATTTATTTTTTTTTATTTTCATTAATAATTATCATAAATAATGGTATAATAAAAAAAATAGGTACAATCAAATTAGTTTATTATCATAAAGCAGAAAAGGATAGTGTGATTTTCTTTATTAATCTTAAGCTTTTGTACGTTGCAATTGCTACAGCTATATCTGGAAGAGGAAAACTCATAGAAACTATCAAATAAACTCGCACAACGCATCAGAAATCGATTCTTAATTAATTAGTAATTTAACATAAAGCAATTTAACTGTAAACTTTATTAACTAATCCTAATTAATAATTGCATTACTTGAAACAACACAGTTACGTCCATTAAACTTAACGTTTTCTGATCTCGTTAATTAGAGAAATCTGAAAATTAAGCAAATTAATTAATTTACTAATAATCAATCTTATTTTATATATCAGTGTCTTGTATAAAATTTAGAGAGAAAATTTGTGATGCCACCTTAACATGCAACTAGCTAAAAGAGCAACACCTACACTGTAGAATTAGGAGGTACGTGGAGTAGCATGCGTGAATGGAAACAAGGAGGGAAAATTCCAGGAAGCTGCTTTAACCATGCATGCAAAGGCACCTCGGTTCTTTCAACCATAGATATGCTTTGTGCTATACAAACTACCGGGTAGTTTTTTCTTAGTATATCTATACAATTCAGTGGCTATATAGCGACCAGCTACAAGTACCAGTTCCAAGTGTGGGGGGTGGCAGCTATCAGACATGGACTACTCACACTCGCAACAGGAGGTCTCAGAATTGGAAAATGGATATGACCTGCTCAAGCCCTCCAATAAGGAGGTTTTGAGTGGCAGCAGAACTCTGCAGAATGTATCGTCTTCGATTATGCGTAAGAAATCTGACCCACTTCTTGTTTCAAGCGTTCGGTTTCAAATGCTCAGGCATTTATTGGCCAACCTCCAAGAAGTCATTCTAGGAACTAAGCTGGCTGTGCTCTTCCCAGCCATTCCTCTTGCTATAGCTGCTGATTTTTATAAGTTTGGCAGAGTAAGTTTCTTTCTCTTTCTCATTATTTCATTTCTTTTTTTTTCTTGTCAGGCATATTTCCTACCATTTATAGAATCAAACTTGTGACTTTTTCCTTTTTTGAGTGATGGCTACCATATATATACGATAATATATCAAATTATTTATTTATCCTGAACTTTGTCTTGGCACACGTAGCCTTGGCTATTTGCTTTGAGCTTGCTTGGACTCACGCCGCTTGCAGAACGTGTCAGCTTCCTCACTGAGTAAGCTTGCAACTAAATTCAGATAAAATTTCTTTTCTTTTAATTCATTGCTTGTTCTAACATTATTATTTTCAATTCTCTTTTTTCTGATTAAATAATTTCAGACAAATTGCATATTATACTGGTCCAACAGGTAATCTAATTCTCACCCATGAGAATCGATCATTTTAGCATTTTTTTTTTTGTTACAATCATTTTAGCATTATCAATTATCGATTATGATCACTTTAATCTTGAAGAAAATGAGATTTTGATCTGCAGTTGGAGGACTTCTTAATGCAACATGTGGTAATGCAACAGAACTGATAATAGCACTGTTTGCTCTTTACCAAAACAAAATACACGTCTTGAAGTATTCTCTATTGGGTTCCATCTTGTCAAATCTACTTCTTGTTCTTGGGACCTCTCTCCTCTGTGGAGGCTTGGCCAACCTGAAAAAGGAGCAAAGATATGATAGAGTAAGACAAACTCATCAGAACCCCTAATTAGCCTGACAGCTTGGATACCTAAAATTTTATTTATTTTCTTTTGTTCTTGGGCTTTAACAGAAGCAGGCTGATGTGAATTCATTACTTCTATTGCTGGGGTTGTTGTGCCACATATTGCCACTAATGTTCAGATATGCCTTAGGGGAAGGCCCTTTCACTTTCCACTATACACTTGAGCTGTCTAGAGCTAGCAGCATTGTTATGCTTGTAGCATATGTTGCTTATATCTTCTTCCAGCTTAAAACTCACAGACAATTATTTGAATCTCAGGAGGTGATTAACTATTTAGTTACAACGGTTTTTCCCCAATACTTCCCTACATTTTTAAAATGTCTTTATATATAATGATGCATAGAATTTACTGGTTTGAGTGGAATTACAGGAAGGAGAGGAAGAAGAAGAAGAAAAAGCAGTGATAGGATTTTGGAGTGCATTTTCTTGGTTGGTTGGCATGACAGTTATCATAGCATTATTATCTGAGTATGTTGTGGGCACAATTGAGGTAAATTAATTACATTTCTAAATTACTAAATTCATAGGCTATCATTAGCACATTAAAAAAAAAAGTTTCTTTAATGTTTCTGAAACAGGCTGCATCGGATTCTTGGGGCATTTCTGTCAGCTTCATTAGCATAATCTTGCTACCAATTGTGGGGAATGCAGCAGAACACGCAGGATCAATCATATTTGCTTTCAAGAACAAGTTGGTATGATTATATGCCATTTTTTTTATTTAAACCTTAATCCTCAGTTACTACCTAGCTGTTTTACTTATTGGGTGCTTTGCAGGATATTTCTTTGGGTGTTGCATTGGGATCTGCCACTCAGATTTCAATGTTTGTGGTGAGAAACAAGTAACCCAACAAAAGAAAATTATTTACAAAATTAACCTTGAGAGAAGAATTCTCTGTGACAATGTTTTTCCCATCAGGTCCCTCTATGTGTTATTGTTGGATGGATAATGCATGTCCATATGGACCTAGATTTCAGTCTTCTTGAAACTGGTTCTCTTGCTTTCACAATAATTATCACAGCCTTCACTTTACAGGTCTATTCATCTAGTTCCTTTTTCCTTTTTCAATTTTTTTTTTTCATTACTAGAGATTATTCATGTTATTTTTGCTGGTTATGATGCAATTCCTGATACTCTGTCAGGATGGAACTTCACATTACATGAAAGGAGTGGTTCTTTTCCTGTGTTACATTGTTATATCTGCATGCTTTTGGGTTCACAAAATTCCTCAGAGTAAGTACTTTTAGCCAAAACCCAAAGTTACTTATGTACTCCATGGGTTGCTCTCCTGGTATCACAGAAAGTTAGAGATTCAAATATTGACAAATTAGACTAATCCTAATTAATTCAATCATTTTTTGATGGCAGATCAAATTACAATTGGGAAACCATTTAGTGGAGTGTTTGCTGCGTAGGTGGATGGCAATGGCATTTGGGGCTTGAACTTTGAACCCAAATAAAGAAAAGTGCAGCAGTTAATTATGTCATTTAGAGTTTGTTGATCAACCACGGAAAAGCAGCGGGAAGATTTGATCGACATTTTGGGGTAATCGTTAAAGGGATCCTGCGAAATATGAGAGCTTATGTGGAAGATAAAGCTATAAAAAATTGGCATTGGTAGTTTTGGAATGAATGGGAGTTTCCATACAACAAAATGTTTGTATATAGCTCTCTCTTTAATTTATGTTCTTGTAATAACGTCTTTGTTACTTATTTTAAGTTTAAAACAGCGACAAATGGTAATGGATTTTTTTTTTTATACATGACTTTTTTTTTTTGTCTCTAATAAATTCTGATTAATTTTAAGTTATTATCGCAACGTAATTAATAGTAATCCGTAAATAAATAAATAAATAAATAATTACCTATGAAAATCAGGGTTTATAGTACCTTAAAGAAACTATAATCAACTATTTGGAATGGCACAGTCATTTTATCTTCCTTCTTTCTTCTTTCTTTTTCCTTTTTTGTAAAGCTTATATACACTGACCCAATATATTTAAATATAAGACACCTTACATCCATTGCTTATTTCAAATCTAAATATTACATCCATTATTGTCTACATATTATTCTTTTAATTTATATTTTATGGATGAATAGGGTAATTAATTCAAAATTCAAAATTTCTACTTTTCCATGCATTAAAAGAAATGAATAATTTTTTTTCTTTTAACACTGATTATATTGATAAATAAAGGACTTGAATATATATTTTAATTTTTTTTTTCATATCCTATGAAACTAATTTTATTAGACTGATTCGTAGTATTTTATTTCTCCATTCAGTTTTGATATATTTATATATACGTTACAGCCTTCTTCACTCCTCTCCTTTAAAAATATATGATAGTACCCAGTACATGACAACACATCAGTGCATTACTTAATGCGTTGATTCATGCATACTTCAAAGTATACATTCATTGCAAGTTTGTATGGGATTTGCACAACTGTAGAGAATCTAATTAAGATAATATGAGCCCTTTTTTTTTCCAAATTGTATTAAAACATTAAGAAGATGCTATGCTATTGGGCAAAAAGGTTCAATGAACAAGGGTAACTTAAAGTTGTTTTCAAAATTGAGACAGAATCAAATAAAAAATGAGCATGTCCCATTAAAAATTGAAATCCAAAATTCCATTTTTTTAGAAAATTTTCAACATAAGGAAAGAGAAGAGAAAAGCATTTCAAAGATGGGTTTTAAAATTATCTACATATCTCTTGGACTATATAGGAGACTTTCCATGTAGAATTTAACACGTTAGGTTAGTTAATTTAAGTTACATCTACCAAGAAAGTGTGGTCCTGAAAATGTTTAGATAGCTATGATATAGTGTTGAGAATAATGCTTAGCCATTTATAGACAAACTTAGAGTCTTAAATATAAATAATTAAAGCTTCAATGTAACCATGATGCCGGCACATTAGCGGCCAGGGTCGCAATCTGCCGGCGAACAAGACTTTCTCTAAGGTTTGACGCCGCAGCTTTTAGCTGCTCACCATGTGCTCTGCTTAAATTAATTATTGCTACTACTTTGGAGATCAAAAGCAACCTATTTAAATAATCTCCATGGACCAACCCTTAAAAGAAATACAAGCAGTTTGATTTTGAAATTTAGTTACCTTTTGGACTCGTCAGCTCATTAACATCCTCTATATATAGTTGCTTTAAGCTTCAGAAGCTGCTCACCTCTCTGTATCAATGGCAGCTCCTACAGAATCAACACAAGTTGCCACTAGAAATGTTGCTGCGATTTTTGGGGTTACTGGGCTTGTTGGAAGAGAGCTGTTGAGACGTCTGCTCTCAGAATCCAAATGGAAAGTTTATGGTATAGCTAGAAGGTTTGAGAGCTTTCCTACCCAAAATCTTAATTATCATTTCATCTCATGCGACTTGCTAAACGCTCAAGAAACCCAAAAGAAGCTCTCTATTGTACAAGATGTCAGTCATGTGTTTTGGATCACTTGGGCAGGCCAATTTCCTCTTGATAGCGGGGAATGTTGCGAGCAGAACCTGATCATGATGTCCAATGCCTTGAATGCTATCCTCTCCAAAACTAAGACATTGAAGCATGTTTCGCTCCAGACGGGAATGAAGCATTATGTGTCACTACAACAAACACATAATTTGAAACAAGAAGTTTGCTTCCATGACGAGGATTGTCCAAGAGCGAGTGAAGGGTACAACTTCTACTATGTCCTTGAGGACTTGATCAAGGAGAGACTTGCAGGTAAGGTGGCGTGGTCTGTGATAAGGCCTGGCTTGTTAATGGGTAGTTCCAATAGGACTTTGTACAATGTCATGGGTTGTTTGTGCGTTTATGGAGCTATCTGCAAATATTTAAATCTCCCTTTTGTTTGGAGGACAAGGGAGGTTTGGGAGGAGGTATGCATGGATGGGTCTGATGCTAGGTTAGTGGCTGAACAGCACATTTGGGCAGCCACTAATGATGAAATATCTTCCACAGAAGGTCAGGCATTCAATGCGATTAATGGCCCGTGCTTTACCTGGAAGAAAATCTGGCCAGTTCTTGGAAAGAAATTTGAAGTGGAAGTGCCTCAAGACATGTTCTTGAGTGACTTCAGGTTTGCGACGGCAATGAGTGACAACAAGAAAGTGTGGCAAGAGATTGTAGCAACAGAAGGACTAGTAGAGACAGAGATGGAAGATCTGGCCAATTGGGAGTTCTTGGATGTCTTGTTTCGTTGTCCAGTGAAACTGCTGGGGAGCAGAAAGAAAACTGATCAGTTGGGTTTTACCATGAGATCCAACACAATGGAATCAATCTTGTATTGGATTGACTCAATGAGGAATGACAAGTTAATTCCTTAAATCTTTTATTAGATCTTTAATTTGAGACTTTGATTATGAGTAGAGGAAAGAAAGTGGTGCACCGCAAAGAAAGTGCTGCTCTTTCTTATGAGTCAATATGATACGGTGGATATTATGAATTATTTAAAAGCATCCCAGATTCGCCAATTAAGCGCCCACCTCTTCTTACTGGTCTCTGCCTCGGAGGAGCAAATTAGATGCCCTTACTTGTTCACGTCCAAATCCTACTCCCACGGAGCAAGCAAGAGACATTATTTTCTCACTGGGCACGGATATTTAGAGAAGATTATCATGTCTCCCTTTCTAGATCTACTTTTGTGGGAAGCAAATAATAACATATCAATATCAGAAAGCTTGGCAGCTTTCAAATTCAACTTTAAGTATGCTGTAACTATGAACACCGAGTCAACATTCCTTGTGATCCTATAAAGTACAAACAAGCTAATCCATTAAAAAAGTCGCTGAAAATTGTTAAAAGATACAGTTGCCTACATGTCCTTGGCCAACAGGCTCCTCTCCCTCATCACTTTTGCAGCAGCTCTACCACAATATCAGCCATAGCCTAATGCAAGGCAGCTGTCCCAAGCTAAATTTCCCTCCCTACAAGCGTTTCAAGCTTTGATATCCCAAATGCAATTTTAAACTTGCCTGAAAGCAACTGCTTGCACAGTGACCACACCATTACAAGTCTCATATCCAATGCCACCATAACCTTGCCAAAATGTGTTTCAGGACAATTGCAGACCCCTCAAGTCAACTGAACCCGTAACTCAACCAACATCAAAGGCCTCAAAACCCTGCATTGCAAAGGGGATTTTTTTTTGCTATTAATATATATAATTTTCTAAATGAACAACCAAACAATAAATGACATATTCATCTCACATTATTCTAGGGTAAAAAATTGTCCCCTGCAGGCAGGACCCCCTGTTTCAATAAATGAATCCACTGCTCATCTTCTCTGGAAGTTAAGGAATTTCACAGAGAATGCAAAGATAGCAAAGAAGATGACGCAGAAGCCAACAAGCACCACCACTGAAACTCCAAGCATATCAGATTCAAAGCCAAAATTAACTTTCAAAAACTCTTTGACAGAGCCTTCAAAACCTGGTCCTACAATTGTGCTCTCCACATCACCAAGCTGAGAAATGATAATGCCCCGCAAAGTCCATGCAACGGGGCAGATGTAATAGAACCAGATCCACCATCCTGGGATTTTCTGAAAAACCATTATTGGTGATTAGAAGCAAAGTTAAACACAGAAATTTCTGAAAATGGCTTTGAGCATGGGCAGCGGCATTGAGCGTCAGAATATATATATATATATATATATATATATATATATATATATATATATAAGGAAGGCTACAACATCAATGGAACAAAGAATCTGTTACAAATTGTGACTTCTGAGACATTGGAATAAGCTTCTTTTTTTTTAAAATTGTTGTTCCTAGTTATACAGAACACTAGAAACTTGAAGAAGAACTTGCTGCTGAATGAATACATGTTCAGTTAGGGGTTTGAAGCAGTAAATCATATCTGTAAAGTTAATTATGTTACTTACAGGCATTGGGATAAGAAAACCTGAGAGGAGATTCCATAAAGAGTAAAATGCTGAGGAGACGACAGCGGCCATGTGTTGAGAAGGCGTGAGACCAACAACCATCATTCCATAAAATGTGAAGTAGGTGAAAGTAAGGAACATGAACAACAAATAGAGGAAAAATTTGCCTGTAACATAAGAGAAATATTCACATGAATGAATTGTTTTCAGTAATTTTTTCTACATGGTCAACAATTCCGAAAAAAAAAATATAATGAAAAAAAGACCATGAAAAATATCAGAGGAATTCTTCATAAAAACTTAGGATCTTACCGCCCGTCCTTTCAAAATTAATCATGAAATATGTGATAATTCCATATAAAATTGTTTGCAAAATGATGTATGGTACTTCCACAAGACCCTGTTTACAAGAATATAAAGGTATTCATCACCAACTCTTTGCAAGAAGTATTGCATCACCAAAGCTTCTTTAGTACAATGATACTCACTTACCTGTGCTGCGGCATAGGCTAATGGAGAGTACATTCCAGCTGCCTTTTCTCTATAGAACACCGTCCTCTCAATAGAAATTATTGGCTGCACTGAGGAAGCATTATTGACCCCAAGAAACAGACAGGCAGAGTATAGAGCTCCCATGACAATAAACAAAGATTGAGTAGAGTCCCTGTCAAACATTTTTGAAAAACTAAGATGGCTACAAATCATGGAGACATATATGAAGACTATTTAGTATTTACAAAACTTATTTTTGAAGAAGTGAGATATCAATGGAAATTTACCTTTCTGAACCAGTTTTCCAAAACACTGAGCCTAATATAAATGCAGCTAATACAGTAAAAAATATCCTCACGGCATTGTATTGTGGACTTCTCCAGTATACAAGATTTTGTTTCCTAAGGCAAATCCCAAACTGAGTCGATATATCTTGTGAATATGTAGAAACAAACTTTAATGGTTCTGAGCCTGCAGGCGGAGCACTGAAATGCATAATTGAAGCTTCCACCTCCTGAAGCAAGGATCCAAGGGCATAAAAAAAGTCTTACTAGTGCAACTAAGCAAACTACATAAATAAACAATACTAAATTTCTCAAGCAATTCTCTGTAGTCTAACAAGTTTGGATTACCTGTATTGCTCAGAATTTTTATATAACTCAGCAAAATCTTCACAAATCCTTTCTTCAACGGTAGGAGTAGTAACCTCAAGCATCCAAGTTGCTGGGTTGTAGCCATCAGTAATAGGAGGGATTCCTGCAATTCCCTAGACAAGGGAAAGGAAAGTGAGGACTAGATATGCCTTTGAAAATGTGCTAGTGAATAGACTAATCTTACTTTCTGATGGAAACTTAGTATCGTTGTAACATGTCAATGACAATTACTTTTCATCTTACAGAAATAGGAGTATCCATCAGGCACCATATATCATGGTCATGCACTAGCTATAAGACTCAAGATGGAAACATGATCAAATTGGGGAAGGCCGAAGAATGACTCAGGATTGGCATGCGGGCTTTAGCCAAAAGTCAGAAGCTCTTTGGAGCAATAACGGTTTGTGGATATCATTTCAAATTGTACACAAATGAACAGAAAAGCTTAGAAGTTAAAATTAGTCATCTTATATAATGCAATTTTACCTGAAAATAGTCTATCATAATCTGTGAGTGCAAGCCAAGCTTTCCTCCATATATAACCTGTCCCCCTCGTTTCATGAGAAGTAGCTGTACATCAAAGCCCAAAATATCACACGCCAGAAGCTACTAAAATTAGCATATACAATTTTCAAATTACTACATATTACAAAGCAAAATTTTAACCTAACCTCATCAAATGCTTCAAAAATGTCAATACTTGGCTGATGAATGGTGCAAACCACTGTTCTTCCAGTATCAACGGTATTACTTAACAGTTCGCATCACAATTGCTGCTGCTCGTAAGGCCAAGTCCGGAGGTTGGTTCATCCATAAAAATAATGGAAGGATTTGCAACAAGCTCAACTGCAATTGTTAATCTCTTTCTCTGTTCAGTTGATAAGCCACTAGTACCTGGCAAACCAACCAATGCTTTCCGTAGATTATTGAGTTCTACCAATCTCATTACTTCTTCAACAAACTCCTGCAGTTCATTGTAGTGAAATTCTAAAGATAAGGATTAAAACAAATAAACACTTAAGAATCATCTCTTTGCATATATCCAAATTAATTATTGCACAGCTTACATGTCTTTGTTCTTTGGTAACTTCTTTTGGAAGCCAAGACTGGAAGAAAACCAGAGAGACTCCTCAACAGTAACCTGAGGAGAATGTATATCATTTTGTTCAACATATCCTGAAATTCTAGCAAATGTGCGCTGCTCTTTAGGGTAACCTGATATCTTAATATCCCCTTCTATATATCCCCCAGTTTTCCGGCCAGCAAGCACGTCCATCAGAGTAGTTTTTCCTGCTCCACTTGACCCAACCAATGCAGTGAGAACTCCTGGTGAAAATACTCCACTCACATTTGACAAAAGCTGCAACTTCTTTTCTGGTATACCTTGTTTACACATTTCCTGAGAATATCAAATAAAAATTGTTAGAAATATGAGCTGAATATGTATTAAAAAAAGTCAAGGAAACCACAACTGCAATAAAAGCAAACCACCTTTGGCATATCAACGAAGTAATTGACATTATGGAATGTCATTGTCAATGGTTTAAATGGAAGAATCATGCCCGTCTTTTTATTGTCCTCCTTAGCAGATGTTCCATTCAACTGAGTCCCCTGATTAGCATTTCTAGCAGAATTTTCTTCTGTGGCATCAACTGGATCAGCCACTGTTTGAGCCTTCCGGAGAGCTTTGATCAACCAACAATACCAGAAAGAATTAGGTGTGCCTTCTACTGTTAAATAAAGAGGTAGGAACATACAAACATAAAAACTTATTCACACATACGATTAAGATAGGTTAAGGCCCAAGTCACAACGAGGTTGAAAAGCACCGCATAGAGCCATAAAACACCGATGCTAATCCAATACCAATTATCATTCATTGGCAAACTATGCTCATGGAGAATATTGTATCCAATTGTATTATTCCCAATTGCAGATCTCTGAAAGATGTTTCGATTATTTTGTCAATGGTATGTACATTAAAAAAAAAAAAAAAAAAAAATGGTGTCAACTAGAAAGTGTATTTTCTCCGCAAGGGCACATACCTTCATCCACCTTTCGTCACCAAATTCATTGACTGAAATTGCTCGTTGTCCGTAGGTTAATGGTGACACCCAAAAAGCCCAAATCCACCAAGGCTTAATCGATTCTGATAAAAGAAACAATTAAATCACTAGTAAGGAAATGAAATTTGAATCATGCAATGAAGATAGACAATGACCCACCTTTAGGAATGATAAATCCACCCAATAAAAATACAATCAACAGAGCAGCTGACCCAAATGTATTGGCAATAACCATATCTCGTGTTATCGAAGCCATCATCCGAAAGAGACCCAATGCCATTTGGTGCACTGTAAAGAGTAAGAACATAAAACGCAAGAACCTGCACAAAAAACAGAAGCTAATAAATATAAGATAAACAAGAAAGAGTGAAAACACCAAATAACCTTCTAAACTAGTGATACCTTCCAAAAGCAGGGGCAAAACCAACAGTGTAGTATACAACCAAAGACCATACAAAGGCTTCAACAGCAGAGTAGGGTATACGTAGAACAAAACTGGCTAGAGACCATGCCCATCCAGGATGAAAGAGATTATCCCGTTGCTTGTAGAAGACTGGGAGTCGAAATATCAGTAGAGATAGTTCGGAAAACCCATTAAACATCACGTGCACCAGCCCAAAAAAGAGGCAAGAAAGATATAGACTCCCATATGACTCGTTGGTGGGATGCAATCTTGTCCGTAAGAATATAGTGCAAGTGATGCATCCAACAAAAAAGACCTAAAAACAAAATTTCACGAATGAGACGGCCAGAGCAACCAGTAACAAATGATTTCACAAGATTTATAAACTTTACCTGGCATGTCCTAAACCAATAAAGAAAACGATGCCGCTTGATCAGTAGTATTTCTCTAGCAAAGCATGCTTTTAAGAGCTCCCATCTTGACACGGCATATCTCGTTTTTGACAAAGCTGAAGGATGATAACTGGATTTGTCAACTGGAACAGAAAGTGTGGACTTCACAGCCCTTCCAAACCTCGAATTATCGAATGCCTCTGCAATTTCTGAAACAGGCATGAATACATATGGTTTTGAAGGATCAGCCCAGTACTGTGCTTGATCCTTTATTGAGGTCACCTGGCAATAAATCAAATTATTTAGCTAAGCAAGAACCAAATAAAACGAGAAACTCTAAAAGAATCCATGTCAAGAAAGGAATTAAGTACAAGAAAAAAAAGAAAGGAATTAATTAATTAATTACCTCTTGAAGAAAATCTGCAACGCCCTTCCTTGGTGGTAATCGAAATCCTAGAGACTCGAAGAACTGTAAAACTTGAGCTCGTGGCCCTTGATACACCATGTAGCCTTCTGATAATAGCACCAAATCATCAAACAGATCGAATGTCTCAGGCGGAGGCTGAAGAAGAGCCATTAGTACAGTTGCGTCCATTTGATGAACAAAATTCCCTATACATTTCACTATTTGGTACGTTGTTGAACTATCAAGTCCAGTGGATATTTCATCCATAAATAAGGTCTTTCTTGGCCCCACAATCATTTCTCCTGCGTGATTATATCCCAATAACAATTAGCGTTAGTTTGATCACAGATTTTACAGAATTTAAAAGGTAATTCCTAATGTATAACATGAATATGGGATGGATCATGCGAGCAGATGAATCAATTAAAGGTGTGTGTAAAACTAACTTGAAACACTACTAAACTGTAAATTAACAAATATATATGCGCTGTGCATGTAATTATATTTGTATTATTTCTTTTTCATAAATTTAGTGTATATACAAGAATCGAAGAAATAAACTATTTTATTAAAGTTTTTTTTTATGTAACATTTTACTGAAGCTTCATTATCATAATTTTTTCTATATTTATATTTAATATTTCACTTAGTAATATATTATATTGAATTCTATTGTTATATTTTTAAATATTTTTTAAAAACTAAATTTTAGATTATTTTTAATCATTTTCATTAGTGATTTCATTTTGAATGCTATTATATACGTGTGTGTATATCTTTTCTCTTTATTTATATGGGAATCTGGGTTCAGAACCTTAATTCGCATGCATTTTCCCCAAGGAAAGGGAAGAGCAAAGGCAACCGGCAACACCCAATAATTGAAGCTAATCTGCCAAATTTCAAGGGCTAAAATGCGCTAATACACAAACACAACACACAAATATAGATAAAGAGAGACCTGTAGTAACCCTTTTTCTCTGGCCGCCAGAGACACCTCGCAACATGTCACTGCCTACTACTGTCTCCGAGCATACATCGAGACCAAGCACTTTTAAAATGTAGTCTGTTGAGACACTGTGCTTTTTACCAGCAACAGAAGATGCCTGTTCAGTGAAATTATTCAAAATATAAAATTGGGTTAAAAGTAGAAAAATACAAAGACAAAAAAGACTGGGAATTAATTTAAGATGAATAACCTTCATAAAAGCATCGATCTCTGGACTTGGGCGTATGTTCCTTTCCTTCTCCAAACGGATAAGATCTTTCATGTAAGCTGCAAGTAAAAGAAGAAAGAACATATAGATAAAAACAGACACGTCATTAAACTGCATCCTCATGATAATCATATTAAGCATCACTTATTATTATTATTAATCTTTTAAACAAGATTATATATATAAGACTCGAATATTTTATAGTTATAGTTAAAAGAAAACCTCTTAAAATTTAAGAAGTAGACGATATATAGACTATATGGTTATATCTAAAAAATAGCAAAATGAGACTTGTATATGAGACAATATAAGTTACGCACTTTCATCATGTGTCTAACAATTGATTATTTTTTACTAACTGTGATTCTTGTAGCACACTTGATTCATTAATTATATTAATATGTTTTCAAATTTCTTATATATATTTACACCTTAACTAAAGCCGTAATAAATACTATATAATCCATGTTTCAGATACCACAAAAATTTGAAAAGTCATAATATTCTATTTTCTAGGTAGTCAATTTAAACTTTAATTCTTACATTTAATCATATCAATAATATGAAAACTTTGATATAAAAAAAATATTATTATATTGAATGGAAATCGAATATTAATCTCGTTCGGAACAAATCTCCTAAAATTCAATACAAATAATTTTTAAGGGATAGAGTTTAAATGAATTAACGAACCTGCAAAGCCTTCACTTGCACCTTGACAACTAGCAGCAAAATCTAGGGTTTCTCGTACAGTAAGCTCTGCAATGTGTTTATCTATTTGGCTGATGTATGCAGAAGTCCTCCTAACGTAAAAATCTTCAAGTTTCTCGCCGTTGTATGTGATATCTCCAGTTTTCTGAAAATATTAAAAATCTGTATATTAAGGCTTGTACTAATAATAGCTAGTCATATCAAAAAGGCTAGTTGGGTTGGATATTTTTCCAAATAATTTTTTTAATTGTTTTCTTTTCTTCATTATTTGCTTTGAGTGTACAGGAAATGCCTAAGAAAAGCCAATTTCTATTCAAGGCAAAACATGAGTTAATCTATTCTTTCCCTCTAATGCCAATCCCATTAGACCATTATCAGCAGTTTATGTATTCAGAATGATATATATGCAAGCAGACGCAGGTTGACAGTTGATTAGGCCAAGAAGAAGAAACCGAATTAAACATGCATATCATCAATTTTAATATTTTAGCATCTATTACTGTCTATACGGACTCATTGCAATTCCTTGTTGTCTCCTAATCTTACATTGCACTCATGACCTTGGAAGCCCTGTTAACAAGAGGGAATTTGCAAACAAACCATGTGCAATGACAAATAAATTAAGAGAGAAACTATTGCCGTTTCAAGTCTGGAAGCAAAAAGATCATTACGCCCGTGAAATAAAACTAATCTAGGTCTAGTGCAGGAGATACCCGTGTTCGTAAACTGCACCTGGACATAATTGCACCCAGCAATACTAACCTTTAATTTCTTGTCAAGTTTTCCAGCAAGAGCTAAAAGCAATGTTGATTTTCCAGAACCTGGTGGTCCTAACAGCAATGTCATCCTACAAATTAAACACAGATAATAACCTAATAAATCATCCAACGCAATAAAATAACAAATTCAGCTTGCCTTTTGCGTGTTAATTTTATATAAGAAAGAAATTGAAAGGAGTAAGCACATATCTAAAACATTACTTGAGAATGAAAATCACCGTATGAGTCGTAACGTGGTAAAGGTAGTTACCTTCCGGGTTTGATAGTGCCACTGACGTAGTTCAAAATGGTTAAAGAATGTTTCTTAGGTCGAAATACTCTCAAAGTGGTCAGTATATCCTGCATTATATATATATATTATTCGATCCATATTTAATTAATTAGAACGTCCGCAATATATGCAGAGCCAAACAAGGATAGATAACTAATTATAAAATCACGATTAGGAGATGATACTTAACCTCAACGGTGTCTCGTACGACATTAATCAAGCTAGGCAAAGCTCTTGAGCCAGTTCTCACATCCGCCTCTATATTCAATTCCTCAAACCTTACTTCGATCTTTGGCACCTCCAATCCAACTCTTTAAAAGTTTTACACACACACAAGAAAAAAAAAAAATCTATTGTGAATTTTGGATCTAAAAGAAAAAATTTGCGTGCGTTGCATAATTGCCATATTACCTATCAAGACGCTCTTTGATGCCGGAAAGGAGCTTCTGATTGTCCTGGGCATTGGTGGCCAAAGCTTTTTTAACAACAAGCTCTCTGTTGGCTCGATCTAGCTTCGTGACGTCAATCGTCTCCGTTCGACTACTACCTTCTCCTCCTTGGCCCGATGAAGATCGCCGCAACAATGCGAAATTCCCTCGCTTCTGAGACGGTAACTTGGAAATGGCTTCCCATAGTAAGTCGTCCTCGTCATCCTTGACAGAATCGGCATTGGATGGACGAGCAAATGACTCTCTGGCAGGATCAATCTGGAGCTCCAAGTACTCGGCCCCATTGGAAGCTGCTGCCATGGCTACTCCGTCGTACGTGTCTGCGTCTTTTCAATAGAAAACTGAATGTCTTTTCGAAGGGGAATTCTTTATGCCTATCTTATATTGTGAAAAGGATCAACAGGTTTTACGTATTAACTCAAAAGGAAAAAAAAAATATTAATCCAAATCTTGGAAGAAGTTCTAGATGCTTCTCCAGTCGTGCTATGCTGGGATATATTTTGAACGTAGCCAATTGTTGGTATGATGTTTGTTATGATTAGCTCTCCCTCTTCAATTAGGTTTTTTTTATTTATTTATTTATTATTTTTTTTTTTTTTAAATGGCAGCTGAATAGACTTCTGTTGGTTTCTTTAACGCATGAGGGTTTTTTTTTTTTTTACCATAATAATAATTATCACTGCAACTTTTTAGATACTGGCTAAATTATCCCTGAATAATGTAATTTATATAAAGCTACAATTAATATTACCTTATTAAATAAAAAATATTAGTTATTTTCATAATTATTGTAAATAATTTTTCCTTAATAAATAAATAAATAAATTATTGATCATCGTAAATAAATTTTAAACATAGTATCTACCTAATTTTTTCATTTCTCTACAATTATAAAAGAAAAAACTTATTAGTTTTATTTTTCGTTATCATTAAAAAAATCTTTCTAAATTTTAGTACATATTTTTAATTAATTTTTAATATTTTTTTCTTTTTTTTTTAATTTGTTTCTTTTTTATTTTATTTTTTCTCAAAAATAAATTATAATCTTACAAAATTATTTTTTTTTCTTTGAAAATAACGGCTAACTTGTTATTTTAAGGTAATAACAGTGATTAATTGCGAACGCTGTAAAAATTTTGGAGAGCATTCAATGTCCAAAAATTAAATTGGTTGTAAATATATTTATTAATTGTTAAAGTAAGAAAAAAAATGAAAAAAGAATATAAAATATTAAATTAAAATAGTGATTTTTTTATACAAATAGTAATATATAAAAAATTCATGATTCATGAACATAATAAAGTTTTTCTATTTGTGAGATATGAAAATTATAGTGTTTAATTTATTATGGAAATAATCATTTATAATAAAGATAAAAAGATACAAAAATAGAAAAGATACTAATTTTTTACGCTTAATATAACTAATTATATTAACATTTATGGATGATATTTTATAGGGACAATTAAATTAAAAAATTAAAATTACTATATTTAAAAAATGGTGGCATTAACTATTTTAGTTGGAAATAAACCCTTTTTTTTAAAATTAACTTCAATTAATTCATTGTTAGTTTCTTTTTTTTTTTTTACTATATGGGTATTACATTTCAATATATTTTATTTTTTTAAGAAAATAGTATTATTCAAGAAATTAAAGTTGATTTTTAAAATAAAATGTTTATAAATTTGTTTATTTTGTTAAATTTAATTATTCATGGTTTTGTTTCATTTTTCATTATTTATACATTTTATTATTAATAAAATAATATTATATAAAGAAGTTTTTTAGTGCATATATAAAAATGTTTTAAAAGCAAAATTTTATATATTAGATAATTAACAGCTTCTTTATAGAAAAGAACATTCCCTTGTACCTAAATAAAGAACATTCTAAATATTGAGATATTAAAATAGGACATTTATAAAAATATTGCAAGGAAAATTTATTATTTTTAGTTTAAAATAAATAAATATATAAAGAGTATATATATATATATATATATATAGAAGGGTGAAGTGTAAATAGCACCATTATTTTATATAATTATATGGAATTGAGAATAGGATATATAAATGCAACAATTAAATTATGGCTTAATGGCATAATTTAATTCTAATATTATCATGGAGATATGTATGTAACTATCACTAAAAGTTCAGGAATTGGGAACGTCTACTCCAATCTTATAATACATATAGTAGTTAGGTACAACAAAATTTTTGTGGACTTCATCATTAACTATTAAATAATATGATAATAATTATATTATAATTATCATCTAATGATATTATAATTATTATATCTAGTTTTAAAATTTTTTATTACATTATAATGTCTAGTATTTTTTAATGTGTGCATGCATGTTATTTATACTCATTGTATAATTAATAAATTAATAATTAATTAAAAATAACCTTTATAACTCTTTCAATTTCGTCTTTCATCTGTTTTCTATTGTTGGATATGCATTTTCTATTGTTTTCTATAGCTGTTTTAGTGTTTAACCTGAAGAATTTTTTAGGCGTGAATTATAATCAAAATTAGGATACCATTTAATCATAAATTTCTTGAATCTATTTTCTTAAATGTTTAAATATACCAGAATGGTGGTTTATTGAAGTGTCATATTAGATTTTTTTTTTGAATCTTTTATTGTTTCTTGAAATTAAATGTCCATACATAGTCTTGATATATGCATTGGCTAAACTAAAAGAGAAATCTTATTTAAATTGTTTCTTTAATAGCCTTACATTCAACATTAAAATTTGTTAGTTGTTGTTGTTTTAATCTCGATTTTGAGGTTCTAGAATCAAATCCCAATCAAAGTGCCAAAAAAAAAAAAAAATCTTTTTCTATTCTATACAAAATCTTATCATGTCCCAAAATTTTTTGTTAGAGATATGACAAGCCCAGAGTGGTTAAGGAGAATTTTTCTTAACGAGTCTTATAAAAAAATACACCCATGAGAAATGGATCTTAAAAAAATACACACATGGGTTTGACACCACATCAAACTCAAAATCTAAGGCAACAAGTCCTTACTACTTATATGTTTCTCACTCATCCCATTTTTTCTCCCACTCACTGCAAGAAAAATCTGAATTAGCAACGGATTTTTGTAACGGATTGTAATATATTGCTAATAGTAATGGATTTTACAATCAATTTTTGATTTCGTTGTAATTTTGAAATAAAATTATATAGAGCAATATTTTAGCAACAAAAACAACATTTTGTTTCTAAATTCATTGCTATTAGAAACGAATTTACATTCGTTGCTAAAATTTATTGCAAATCGACATTGTAAAAATATTTGAATATAAATTTAGCAACGAATTTAAAAATCCATTGCTAATAGTAACGGAGTATCTAATCCGTAGCTATTTTCGTTAAGTTAAAAAAATAATTATATAAATTTATCAACAATTATTTGTAAAAAATATTTAAATAAAAATTTTACAATGGATTTTCCAATCTGTTGCTAATAGCAACGGAGCATTTAATTCGTTGCCATTTTCGTGAAATTAAAAAAATAATAATTATATAAATTTTGTCAACAATTATTTGTAAAAATATTTGAGTATAAATTTAGCAATGGATTTGATAATCTGTTGCTAATAGCAACGGAGTATATAATTTGTTACTATTGTACGAGGAAAAAATCTCGCCATTAAAATTTTGAAAGTGTATGTAATTATAATTAGTAACGGATCACAAATCCGTTGCTAATTAGCAATGGCTTTAGCAACGGATATTGTAATCTGTTATTACTTTTTGGTGGAAAAAATAAATTTCAGTATTTAAATTTAGCAGTAGATTATGAATCTGTTACTAAATCCGTTGTTAATTCGCGTATATATTTCTTCATACACTTCATTTCCCTTCTTCATATCACTCATTCACTTATTTTTTTTCCTTTTCTCTCCATTACAATTTTTTCTTTTCTTTTCTTTCATTTTCTTCCCAATTCTATAATTTTTTTTCTTCTTTTTGTTTCATTCTATTCAATTTATATTGATTTTCTATCATCAATTTCTTCCCTTTTATTTTATTTTTTTCCCATATCTCAAATTTTTCTCTATCTTCTTTCATTTTCTTATCAAATCTCTAATTATTTTTCTTCCTTTTCTTTCATTTTCTTCCTTTTTATTTCATTTCCTATCATTTATTTCTTCCCTTTTCTTTCCAATTCTCTCATCATTTTCTCAATTTTCCTCTCATTTTCTTCCATTTTCTAATATTATTTTCTTCTATCATTTCTCTTATTTTCTCACTTTTCCTATGACTTTCTTCACTTTTATTTTTCATTTTCATTAATATGATTTTCCCTCAATTCATTATTTCACCGTAATTTTTTTTTGAATAATACATTTTGCTCTCATTATAATGTATCTATAATAACTATTAATGACAATTTGTGTATCAATTAGAATTTATAAACAAGTTATAATATTAAAATTTTAAATTTTAAATTTAAATTTAAATATTGAAATTAAAAATTTATAATATTAAATAACAGTCAAATTTGCAACGGATTATAATCAATTGCAATTAACAATGGAATTCCGTTGCTAAATCGGTTGCAAATAGTAACAGTTTTTTTTGCGAATTTTTCTATTTTTTAAAATAAATTAAATTAACAACGAAAAACGTTGTCTATTACTATTAACAACGGATTATCCCTTGCTAAATCCATTGCTAAGTGAATTAGCAACAAGCCTCGCTGCAACAAACAAAAATAGGTTGCAAATCCATTGCTAAATAATTTAGTAACGGATTTTTAGGGATTAGAAATGGAAAAAATCCATTGCTAATCCGCGCTTTTCTTGTAGTGATTTATATGTTTCTCACTCATTATGACACCCCTCACCCATCTACAGTATAGCTGAACAAGGCATGTCACACTCGGTGCCGGAGCACCCTATCTTATTTTAGTTTATTCCTTGAATCAATTTCAAGTTATTATTTTTTAATATCAATTATTTTTCAACGGAGAAACTAACGGAATTTCCCTTATTTTATTAACGTTTGACGTGTTTCACTATTCACATGTTTGAAATTTCAATAATATTTTAAAATAAAAATCTCATCATTTCATGTATCATCTATATATTTTATTTACATATTCATTTCCATGCATTTCCATTCATACTCAATTCATATGTAAACATTCTCAAATTATATAAGCAAAATTTTTAAATTTCCTTAATTTACATAGTTTACAAATAATTACATAATTTCATAATTTACATGATATATAAATTGATTACATATGAAATAGCCAAACTAATGTGAATCCTATCTACATGCATTGCTGAGGAGGTGACAACCTTGAATACTTCAGACACTTCTGCAAATCAGAACTCCAAAATCTCTGTTTAATATTCGCTGGGCTTTACCTTTAGTACCTGCGCGAAGAAACAAATCCATCGCGCTAAGCATTGCTGCTTAGTGGTGCAATAATATAACAAGAAAATAATATATAATAAAGAAAAGAAATTGATCAAAATTTGGATATTCTGGAATTTAATCTAATTTCATATAATACTTCTAGTATTAACTATCATTTATTCTAATTTATTTCTCTTCAGAAGCGCTCAATTCTTTCATAATAATTAAATTTTAATATCGTTCCAATTCATTTCAATTCTTTCTGCTAAATAACTAATCTAATTTATTTTAAATATTCTCAATCATTTATTTAATTCATGATTTTGAGCCTCTTTTTATTGTAATCATTCTTGTTCTTTATCTTGATATTTAATTTTCTTATTTTCTTTAATAATCAATTCAATTACATTTATACTTTTCTATGCCCAAGTAACCTATACAAATTGACCGGACTGGATAAACGGGTAAACTAGCACTGGGTACCAGGTACCTCGGGTCGTCATACTATTGGTAATAATGTGTCTCCTGGTGTGCAAACAGAATGGCTAATAAGCCATAAAAGCAATAAGGCATAAAGCCAAGTATAACATCATAATCAGTATAGCCATAGGCTATCATATCACAGAATGGCATGAAGCCATATGCAGTACTGCTATCAGAACCCTATTGGCATGCCAACCTATCCAAACCAATCACACTAGGCCTACTAGGGCATTTAACACTTTTAATTTATGTAATTCTTTAAAATTGAAATTTTATGGCTACTATTCATTTCATTAGTCAACTAAAATGTTGACTTTTTCATAGACAATAGGTATATTGGTTCTAATATCACCAACATACCACATTTTGCATTCTAAAGTTGTTGGCATTACTTGTCAATTTCATTTCAAAGCTTATTTCTTGAATATTTGTACTTAACATGTAAGGTTACTCTTCATTTAGTCATTTAAGTCAAAATATTGACTTTCTCATATATAATAGTTACATGAGTTTTAATCACATAGATTTATCACATTTTGGTTCCCAAAAGTGTTGGCATTAGTTGCCAATTCATACTTCTAACCAATGGAAAATAAATAAAAAATTTCAGTTTTGAGTACTAGAGTTTACTGTTCCATTAGGTCATTCTACAATGAGAATTCGGCCAAGTGTTCTTAATTAAAGTTGTTCTTTGTTGTGTCTAGTTACATTTCACTTTTTGAATCCATTTGGAGTTTTCTAGCTCAAGTTATGGATATTTCACCATAACTGGTCAGATTGCCTTTACCCAGAATTTCTGGGTAATTTTGGTTCTGCCAGATTTGGTAGTTCAACTTTGGCTAGCAATTTCATTTAGTTAAGTCCAGAATTTGAGTTTGTGTTCTACACAAAAGTTGTTCTAAATTGTCTAAGCTTTTCATTGATATAAATTTCAGGTCAATTGGACATTTCTACACTGAATTAGAACCAAATGAATGAACATTATTCATTTGGTCATTTTGCCCAGGCAGAATGTGTGTTACCCCGATTTGGTCAATTTTAGGGCATCCTAAGTTTGTTTTTTGGATAGGGTTACTCCATCAAAATTGTACCATTATGTGTCTAATTTCATGTCCAATTGGCCTTGCACCAATTGAACTTACACAACTCAAGTTATAGCTGCCCAAATTTGCTGGACTCACATCTAGACCTGCAGTGCACACTGGACAACATACCTAACCCCAATTCCCTTGGCACAATTCACTTAATTTCCTACTCAAACATGACCAAATAGTCACTAATTGACCATTACAACCTCTTTTCACCAATACATAAACAAAATCCAAATTTTGGTACCCAAACCCTAACTCCAAAAATTTCAATTCTCTATATACATACAATCCATAAATTAAAACACCAAAATCATGTTCAATGGCAGCCATATACAACTATTATGCAATCAAATTGATGAAATCCTAAGAGACCATAAGGCTGCCAAAATTGGTAGAAATTCTTCATGCAAATTTTGTTTAATTCTACTTAATTTTCTCACTCAATTCCTACTCCACATAAGGTATACACAAAATTTTTAAAAGGAATTGGCACTAACCTTGACTTAGTCACTTTCCACAACTTCAAAACTTCACTTTCTTCCTTTCTTTTTACTGTCCAAAGCTTGCTCTAGGTATGAGGATGAGTTTTTATGAAGAGAGTAAGAGATTTTATGGTGAAATGGGGTGAGAATCAAAGCTTTGAATTAAGAAATCAATGGAGGAAGAAATAAGTGGGTTTCGGCCAGCTAATGGGAGGAGGAAGACAACTGATTTTCTTGTAAATTTTATCTCTTTTTATTAGTTTATTAAGTGGTTGTCTAAATGTGGTTGGTGGAAATTTTTAAATGACATCATTATGATGTCATAATTAGGTATTTAATTCATTTTTTTTTCTTTCTTTTCTATTCATTTTTAATTAAATTTTTAGCAATATTTATTCACATTTTATGTCATAATAATTATTTACTTAATTGGACAAGCAGGTCAAAAATCATCTCCGAAGACGAAATAAGCAAAATGCCCTCCGTTTGGCTTATTGAGCCAAAATCGTTTGTACCAATCGAAAAATTTTTCTAAGCCTTTTCTTGGCATTCTAATGTCATAGAAACCTTAATGACTCTTCTCTGGAGTCCCAAAAATTATTTCATGAATTTTCCCATGGGTTTAGGGCTTCTAGCTGTGAGGACCACAACTTCCTACTGGGTTACCTATTGCTAGGGCACCGGCTCATTTAACTTGGTTGTATTTTATTTCTAAAATTTTTTCTACATTTTTCTTGTTAATATTTCAGTTAATTATGGCTTTTCACTTTAGTCTAAATATTTTTCCGGACGTTCTAGTTGTCCGGACTGACACCGGTCACCGAAACAGTAGAATGCACAGAATTGCTACAGTGAGGGTGTTACACATAGTCTCATGGTTAAGGTTTTCAACCTGTATTACTTTGGAATTAAACCGATCAATATATTCCCTCAGGTACTCTCCTTCCTGCTATTTCACCTTTTATAGGTCCGAGGATAGTTTCTTTAGCGGGATACAGGATATGAACTTATTCTTGAACTCAGTGGTAAGCTAATGAAATTTTTGAATTGACCTAGGCTTAAGGCACTGGTACCATTTCTGGGCCAACCCAGTTAACATTGTTAGAAACACTCGACATAAGTGGTAATCATTGACATTCTGGAGCATCATCATTGTCTGTAAATTCGCCACATGGCTCCTTAGATTTATTTCTCCTAGCATATTTGTCCAAGATGGATAACTTGAATTTTGATGAAAACTATACGGCTAGGATTGGTTTGGATAGTGAAGACTTGTCCCCACCCACAAAATTTTCTTCCTCCACCTATTTCTTGTACCTTTGCTTAGCTTTCACTATACCTCAATTCACCTTCAGTTGGGGTGACTCATCAGTGAGCTCTTCCTATTCATCGACCCCTATTAGATTGATCTTTTTCCCGTTATTGTTTATCGATCGGACAATTACAAGACCGGCCTCTTTAGTTTGGGTTGGATTTGCCTCTCCAAAAGGTTCTCTTGGGAGAAGTTCTGCCCCAAGAATAAGTGCTCCAGGTGATAAATTAGTTATTGGGATTAGTTCCTTGAGTAAAGCAATTTGAGCCTTTATTTCTCTTATTCACTGATATACTTGCTCTAATGTCATTCCTTGCAGTGGGCCCTATTAATCAGGCTTGACAGTGGGCACCATAGTGTTATGTGGTGAAACCTGGCCGCTGGATGGAATGGTAGGTGTGGCCAGGTTCTAGGTTACTGCGACTACTGGCAGATTTCCACCTAGTGTGAGGGTAATTGGGACAGCATTCTTATTAAGAGTCCTTAGATCTGCAACCATTAAGATAGTAAAAAGGTGCAAAAAAATGAATATAAATTATGAGTGGAAATTAAAACTCTTTAATAGCGCAGAAAATGTAAAAGAGAAAGAGAATGATTTCAGATGTGGGGTATTAACTAGTAATTTGAGTTTCCCACAAACAGTGCCACTCATGTAGTCGTGAGCTTTAAGAAACCAGTCCTATTACCATGTAAGCCTGTCAAACAAAGAAAAGTGAGGTCGATGGCCTTCTAACCAGCCACTCTAACGCTCAAGTTAGAAAATAGTAGTTTGAAAATGAGAAAATAAGAGAGTAATTTAGTATTGGTTTCAATTGTATATATGTGAAGCTGATTCTTGATTCTTCTTTGATATATATAGGCTTTAAGGAAAATAGTCATTGTTTTAATCATGGAGACAATCTGAGGTTGATATATAGAGATTGTCACCTGCAAATTTGGCTTGATCTTTGCTTAATGCTTTTATTGCTCGATATAGGTTATGCTCAGCTTGTTTCTCGAGTGATAACGTTGCTCCTTCTTACATTGCTGTTCGGATTGGGCTTAGACCAAACTATCTTTTTTTTGGTTTAATCCTGCCCGATTTAGGTGGTTGAGTGGCCTCTGGCTTGGGTTTGACTCTCTGAATGAGCATTTGATGCTTTAACAACCAAGTTGGATATTTTAGCTCAGCTTTAACTCATTAACACTTTGACTACCAAGTTGGATATTTTGTTCCAAGCGCTAACTATCTGATTCCCCGTAGTATCACTTCCTTTTAACGATAAGGAGATTCTTAGTTTGCCATTAAGTCCAAGGGATCTAGATAATAGTTTCTTTTTTCCTACTATCCATAATGGTGTTTATAGTGTGAGGTCTGGTTATTATGTTGCATAATCTTTTCATGATGCGCCTCACATGTCTTCCTCCTCATATAATTCTTTTATAAATTGAAAGGATTTATGGTTGATGAAAGTCCCTCCCAAGGTGTGAATTTTTGTTGATGAAAGTCCCTCCCAAAGTGTGAATTTTTCTTTGACGCTTCCTATTAGTGAGCCTCCCTAAATGTACATCTTTAATAGGTAGAAGAGTTTATATGTCTATTTCGTGCCCTAGGCATGTGTTGGAAGGAGAAACTTTGGCTCTTATCACCTCTTAGTTTACATGTGGATGCCCCTATCTATTTAGGTTGTATGAGTTGGTTTCTTTCCTTGTCATATAAAGCTAAAAGATGATGCTACGATCTTCTTCGTTCTTATGCAACAGTTTATATGGAATGACTAATAAATCAGCGTTTGAAAATTTCAGGCATTATCCTCAACATCTTTGCTCAATTGGTGTTAGTATGTATGTGGAAGGAATGACTAAACCTCAAGAAAGAGTATCCTCCCTGATTCAATGGTCTCTCTGCTAGCAATGCCCTCTACTAGTTTTACTAAGGGCCTGTATGGTTTAGCAATTGGATATAACTGATAACTGACAGTTGATAGCGGTTACTGTTAACAGATAACTGATAGCTGATAGCTGATGATAGCTGATTTGTGTAAAGTGTTTGGTAAAATTATGTGTAACTATTACTGTTAATGTGTAAAATGACCAATAAGATTATATATATATATATATATATATATATATATATATATATATATATATATATAATTTATTTTAATATTAAAATAAATATACAATTATTAATTGATTATATTATATTATATTATTTATTTTATTATTAAAATAAATATATGTTTATTAATATATTATATCGTATAATTTATTTTGTTATTAAAATAAATATACTATTACTGTTTTATTATGTTTATATAATTTATTTTATTAATATATAAATAAATAAAAATTAAATAGTTTTTAAAAATGTAATTGTAAAATAATATAGTAATTGTATTTTTTCTTGAAACAATACATTAATTATATTAGAAAAAAAATCTTATAATATTAAATTTTACATGTAAAAAATTTGTATTTTCATAATAAATAAATATTTTATGTTTTATATCACTAATAAAAAAATTTTAAAAAATTAAAACCTAACATTATAAATGATGATATTATAAAATAAAAAAAAAGAAAAAAATCAGTGCCATTATTAAAAATGTAAGAACTGATTAAATTAGGATTACAATTAAGGGTATTCTTGTTAAATAATAAAAAAATTATACAACAGCTCATGAACAGCTCATATTATAGAGATGATAGAAAATATAGCTGAGAAGTACTCTATAAGTAATTAATTATTAAGCATATTGATTCAGCTGTTTAAATATCTAATAGCTATCGATTGATTAAATGTCCAATAGCTGTCAGTTGCATCCAATAACTGAACTAAACATCTCCGGAGTCAAGCACAAATGCTTCTATGCCACGTCATGTGGGAGTAACGGGTTTAGGAGCAATGTATTGTTTCTTTAGTAATAAATTTTCTCTTTCTTTTTTTTTTTGGATTTTTTTTTATTCCTTTTTGCTTTCTTAAGTTTGTAATAAAAGGTACTCATTGATTGATTTTTCAATAAAATGAGTTATTCCTATTAAAAAAAAAGAAAAAAAATTAAGAAAAGAGAGGAAAATAAGGGCATAAATTGTTGTCATCAAAATTTATTAATATTCAATTTAATTTCTTTATGAATTTTTAACGTGTAAAATAGTTGAATGTTTGTGAAATTTTTATTTGAATTAAACACAAATTATGAGAGAACTTTTTATCAAGTTGTTTTCGATAAAAAAAAATCTTTTTTAATTATTTAATTTTAATTAAATTTAAAAAAATACATTAAAATTAAAATTAAAATTTTAAAATATTTTAATATTATGAAAATAATTTATTTAACCCCACAGTTATTCCGTGGTATTAATCTTTTTTGGAGATATTGTGATTATCTGTCTACTTTGGGATTACACGGAAAGTAATCAGATTGTCTTTGTATTGTGTGAATTATTTTTTATTTTATTTTAATAATATAATTTAATATTTATTTTTTATATATTTTTAAAACCATATTAAAATTCAGTTAATATTAAAAATTTTAATTAATTATCTTAAATACAAATTAAATTTTATTAAAATTTTCAACATTAGAATCATTTGGCACATGAATGAAAATGGACATTCCTATAAAAACTTTTATTACCTCATTTTTTTAGCAAATGCTTTTTTTTAATCACATATATATATATATATATATATATATATATATATATATATATATATATATATATATATATATAATTAAGGTATTTTACCATTTTATAATTTTGTCCATCATATTATAAGTATATTCAATTAAAAATAATTATAAATTGATCAATTATTTATTAGCGCTAAAATTAAATTTACAACTTATTTATAAATCAAAACAATCAGAATTTCTTAACGATATTATTAAAATTATTTTTTATTTTTTGTCTAACTTAATTAATTATATTAAAACAAATAGCAGATAGCTATATGATCAACTAATGTTTATTTTCTGCAGAACTTATATATGTAATTATTGATATCTATGCAAAACTATACATAATAAATTATGAATCTAAAATTAAATATAATGAAATACCAACACATATTATAAAACTCCATCATTAAAATGTAAAAAAAAAAAAAATTGAAAATTAATTTAATTATACAATATTGTAGATCATAGTGAAAGAAGGTGTAAACGCTATGAAAAATTACTTGCTCATTAGAGTATATATTTTAATAATTGATTTTAACCACATTGATCAAGTAATCAGTAATGACATTAAGTTTAGCCAGTGTATACATAGGGGCTAGCAAATAAGTAACTCCATACCTTTTACGAAGCAATTCAAAATAAAAAATTTGTGGTTTTGAATTTCAAATTTCTTTGGTAAGTATAAAACGTTGAGAAGAGGGTATAATTTTATAGAAAAAAAGGTAAAGTGAATATTAACGTCATGATTAAATATAGAATATATATGTCTTAACTTTTAAATCTCAATCCCCTCTAATTTTTAGAATTGAATTAGATTTTTTATCTAATATTTTAAATTTAAATATTTATATAACTAGTAATTAAAAGAAAATATTTTTGAATAGGTAGATAAACAAAATAGTTTTATTCAATAAATATTTAAGTTGTTTTTGATAATTTTTTTTTAATTATTTATTTTTAATTAATATTATTTTAAAAAATAACTGAAATTAAAATTTTAAATTTTAAAATATTTTAATATTATTAAAATAATTTGTTCAACCCGCACAGTTCTTCGATGATAGTAATCTCTTTTGGAGATTTCGTGATTATCCGCAAACTTTTGGATTACAGGAGAATTCTGAACATATAATTAAACAGGTAATACACTTTTATCATCAATTTTAGATTTTTTACCATCCCCCGATAAGATCGAAAATGTGACGTCGTTTCATATCCATACATAAATTAAGCGCGCATGCAGACATTACACGTAAACAATAAAAGAAAATATTGGATTTACCACTTGTAGTCGTAACAAAACCCGCTTTCCAAATTTTGCGAATATAATTATTTATTTATTTATTTTTTTAATTTTTAGCCTCGCATCGCCGCCTTTCTCTCTGAAGCGATGCTCTCTCTCTCAACAAGGAAGAAAATCCCAGATACCAAATATTGAAATAAAAAAAAAAAAAAGGAAAAACCAGGCAAACACTCCAAATATTTTCTGTCACGCGCGCTCAGCCTACAAAATTTTCCCGAGAAAACGAAATATGGACTCGACGCCCGTGAATTGGGAAGCTTTGGACTGTCTTGTCATTGATTTTGCGAAATCAGAGAATTTAATCGAGGATTCCTTTTCTTCTCCATCGCCATTATCTTCTCCTACTCTTTCTCCTTCCCCTTCCGTCTCCTCTTCGTCTTACCAATCCAGATTGATCATTCGCCAGATCAGACGGTGCTTGGAGGCTGGTGACATTGATTCAGCCATCGATCTTCTCCGGACTCACGCTCCTTTCGTCCTCGATGACCATAGGCTTCTGTTTCGGTTGCAGAAGCAGGTTTGTTTTTTATGTTGCTTGTTTGTGTGTTGATTGTTTCCTTGCTACGAGAATTGAAATTAGTTTGTTTGATTTTATAATGTTAGAATTTTTTTTTATTGAGACTTTTCTCTGTCTTTGGGTGAAGAAATTTATTGAGCTATTGAGGAGCGGGACGGAAGAGGCTAGAGATTCTGCAATTGAATGCATAAGAACGGCTCTTGCTCCCTGTGCTCTTGATGCCTATCCGGTAATTACTTCATTTTTTTTAAGGGAGGAGGCTTTATTTATTTGTTTTTTTTTTTTTTTTTGTAGCTTTCCTATCCATATATCAACACCATGCCTTGAGGATGGTAATTTTCAATTCATGAGTCACTGTTTCATCTGGAACTGACTTTTGGACTTTGCTTCATTTATTCTATTAGAATAGTCCATGGCTGTGAATTAATTTAAGTTTTGGAGCAAATGTGAATACATTGTCCAGAAGCTGAACTTAGATCTTAGTTTAGATGTTGCACACTGGCTCTTTAACTCAGTTGAGACAGTGGACATATAGGAATAGAATAGTTAGTGTGTTCATTGTATATCACTAAAGTACTTGAATTTGTGGATTAGACCTGCCACTTGGGATTAGAGAGGGACTGTCTTTGGAGGTTCATCATTTGCAATTTCTTGAAATTTGTGCAGACTGTAGATGATGAATTAAAGATAACAATTTTGGATGGACAGAATTTGTGAGAGAAATTTGAATATGATTTGCCACAAATCCCACTAACGCAAACATAACACCATATGACACGTTTTACGGATAAATTAATTAATGATTATTTTGAGTCAACCTTAACATGTTTAAACATAATCACATATATCCAAAACTGACATGGATATAATCGTCAAGTTGCTGCAGCTGTGAATTTATGTCCAATAGTTGAGTGGTTTGTATGGATAACCCAACATCATCTAGACTGGTGGTTAGTCACCAATGCCTATCTAAATATTAAGATGGTATGCTTTGGACATTGTAATTATAATGATTGTGTCGCTATGTTGATAATTAATCTCTCAATTAGCTCATAGTGGTTGAAAACAATTTGAAGATTTGCAGAGTACGAGTCTGAAGTCGTGATGTCTGGGTTCTGTCTAAATGATGTACCATACAAACCCTACTAAGCAAATTGAATCTCAGGAAAGACTAAATTATGTTGCCATTTTATTTGTATCTTATCTTCTTGTGAATTTTCATTTTCATTTTTAATTTTTTATATGCATGATCTAGCAATATGATATTGGCATTACACTTGCTAAACCAATTTAGTATTATAACCTTTTTAAGTGATGAATCTATTTTTCTGTGAGCTTTGGAACAATGGCTTTATATGTGGAATCGATATACAAAAATGTTTTTTTTGAATACAGTGGTTTGCTTTTAGTTGTTGGGATCTGACACATTTCTCTACTGTGTTCAAGGAAGCATATGAGGAATTTAAGCATGTCCTTCTTGCCTTCATATATGACAAAGATGACCAGAGTTCTCCTGTGGCAAATGAGGTGGCTCCATTATTATTTTTGTTGTTGTTTCTCTTCTTCTCATTTTTTTTTGGTCCTCAATATTGGCTTACTTACTTTTTTCTTCTCAGCTATGTTTGCATAAATGTTGGAATTAACTAGAAAATAAAGAAAAAGCCTGGCATCCTATTAATTCTTAGGATAGTGAGTTTTTTCCTGGATTAACTATGGTCTGAATCAAATTGTATCTTTACGAATATGATATAAAGGCTATAACAGCATGTCTCTTCCGTATACTCAAGAACTTGAGAGTTGAAATTTGTGTCGTTCTATATTTGTACTTCTATAGTTCTTTCACAGGTTTTTTGGGCTGAATTTTTCTTTGTGATTTAATTTAAATGATGCCAACTCCATTGAGTACAAATTTGTCTTCAGTGACTTTGATGAATTAAGTGATCATGTTGGTACATATTTATAATATGTGGAATTGTGTAATTTATTATTAAGGGTAATTAGTGAAACAAGCTACTTTTGTAGGTTTCTGGGTTATAATAAATGATCTGTTGCCTGTTGGATTTGAGAACTCTTGTTTTTTCAATTTAGGATTTTGGAGGAAATTATGTGGGAAATTGTGGTGCCTCCCATGATCATGAAGGCATATATAAATACAATTGTTTAATGTTACAGTTGGAGTGTTTCTATTTAATCTACAAAAAAATTTCACTCCTTTTTTTTCCCCAAACAAACACGAAGGAAAAATTTTTAACATCAAAGGAATAATTTTTAGCATGAAAACCATTTCAACTTAAGACTTTATTTATAACCTAGAAAAAGTTTTCACTCCTTTTTTCCCCAAACAAACACAAAGGAATAATTTTTAACATCAAAGGAATAATTTTTAACATGAAAACCATTTCAACTTAGACTTTTATTCTGGAATTAGTGGAGAGTAGATGAAGCATACTATTTTTTCATGTATCATAATTTATCGAAGAATATTGATATGGATGTAAAACTTTTGGCGAAGACTACATGTATTGGACATATATAATCTGCCATGCTGTGTCTGTTTCAGTGGTCTGAGAGGAGAAGGTTTGACATTGCTGGATTAATGTCTTCTGTCCTAAGAGCTCATTTACATGCATATGATCCAGTCTTTTCAATGACGTTGAGTTATTTGATAAGGTTGGCGTTGAACTTTAGTTTAACTTTGCAAGAATTTCTTCATGGTCTTTGTATGGTTATTACTTGATGCATCAAGCCAAGTGTGATTTTCTTCAATGTTCCTTATATTTTTCAGCATACATAAAGGTTTTTGCTATCGTCAAGGAGTCTCATCACCCATTTCAAACCTTACTGAAAGGTTGCTTCTTGAAGAACGTGATCCTCCTGCTGTACCGCAAGAGAGTTTGTATGAGGCACCTCCATTTGATGAGGTAAGTTTCTAAAATTTAGACCTTAGAGATGATAGTACAAAAAATTACTGCTAAGTTGGCATTCCAGTGGCTGGCACATGAAATTGTATGAGACACCTCATGTTATCTTCATGTATTAGGCCATCAATGGTCTAGAAACTCATTGTCTACAATCAATAATTTTTCCCTAGCATATCTCTTTGTTTATTTTATATATGTCATGTTGATTCAGGTGGATATACAAGCTCTTGCGCATGCTGTGGAGCTTACAAGACAAGGGGCAGTTGATAGCTTGAGATTTGCTAAGGGAGATCTGTTTCAAGCATTCCGGGTATTTTTTTTTTCCCATATACAAATATATAGAATTCTCTATCTCTCTCTCTCTCTCTCTCTCCCTATATATATATATATATATATATATATATATATATATCAACTTCTTTCCAATGCCTTCTTTAAGTCATTCTACACGTTTGAGCTATTTTGTTAGCTGTTAGCCAATATGTTTACTGCATCATAACGACATAAATTTGAATTTTGCTTGAATGTTTTCACTTAACATATTGTATTGGAAGGGTGAGGTTATGAATATGTAGTGTTCGATGTGATTCTAATGTATCTGCAGTGTTAAAAATTTGAGAGTTTACTAAATTGAAGAATTTGATCATGCAAAGTTTGTGATTTTCTGATCTCAGATTCTGCATTTTCGTTTTCCTACTGAAGAAAGGGGAAAGATCTGAGAGACAGAGACTCCTTAAAAATAATGATAAATAAATAAAAGGAACAATGCTTTACTTTCTAATAGGCAATACTCTATACACACCTGCATTTGTGCACTTGAGTATTTGGGTGCGAGGCTGTCCTAGAATTTATTGTATTTGAGTGACTTGACTAAAGCTTACCGTTTGAATTTCATGTGCTTATCTGTTACAGAATGAATTGTGTCGGATGAAATTGGATGTCTCCATGCTTGATGAGCTTGTTTGCGAATACTGTGTCTATAGGGGCATTGTGGATTCTGGTCTTACTCTCCCTTCTGGTGATTCTCAGACTTCCATCTTATGCTTTCTCTTCATTTTAAATGCTCTCTCTCTCACATCAACTATTTATGATTCCTCAGGAGTGCAAAACCCTTCTGAACCTTTAAAAGTCAATCAACCAGAACCCAGCTATTGTTCATCAAGAAACTGTTCTCTTGAAGTGGATCATGCTACCAGTAAACATTCAGATGGTGAAACTTCCATGAGCAATGCTCATACAGATGGTTCTCCTGAAAATAATGTGGATATGAATAGCACAACTGATGCTGAGTTAAGATATTCTTGTGAATCTACTAGCAATTGTGAAGATTGTAGCACCAGTGGATCAAATCAAACTGCAGTTTCGAAAGTTCTACACAGAAACAGAAACTACATAACTGGAGAAAGGAGCAAACGCAAGCGATGGAGGGGTAGGGTAGATGACCAAGATTATATTTCTGGAGTTTCTGTCCACGGATGCAGCAAGCTAGATTTTAGTGCTACTGCTACCTGCTTAAATATGTCAAAGGAACAACAGGTAACTTCTTGGTAATTTGTTACGTTTTTCTGTGATAGATTCACTGTGTAATAGATTTTTCTGCAGGGCTTTGAGAAAAGTTCCCCAATGGACCTAAACATTAGGGAGGATAAATATGAGATTGTGCTGGGGATGAAGGAACTAGCAAGTAGAGGAATGGCTGCAGAGGTTGTGGAAGAAGTTAATTCTTTGGATCCACACTTTTTTATGCAAAATCCTATCTTGCTTTTCCAGTTGAAGCAGGTGAAAATGGATCTTATATTCATTGTTTTGTTGAAATCATCAATTAGATATCAAGGATAATGGCTTTATTTTTTGCTATTTTTGCTGGATGCTCATTCTGACTTTTTATTGGTTGCAGGTTGAATTTCTTAAGCTGGTCGGTTCTGGCGACCATTCAAGTGCCCTAAGGGTTGCGTGCTCACATTTAGGGCCCTTAGCTGCAAATGATCCAACTCTGCTGAAGCCCTTGAAGGAGACTTTGTTGGCATTGCTCCGTCCTAATGAAGATGCATTAGGAAAAGGCTTGCCTTTACATGCTCTTGCAACTTCTCTCCAGGTATTTTGTGACTGGGTGGGGTGATTATATAACAGTCATTGTCAACTTTGTCTTCCATTAATTTGTTTCGCTATTTCTGTTTGAATCTTTGATAATTGGGTTTGCATGCTTGCATAATATAACTGGTAATGATTGTTGTTGAATGTTCCTCTGTTGCAAGTTTTATGATCGTATTGAATTACAGTTGGAAGCTTTGGAAGTAACATGCCAAAATTTTTAACTGAATGAGGGCATGTGATTGTTCATAAGTTCTTCCATATACCGACAGAGATATTATTGATAAACCAAGCTACGAGTATTTACACAAAATTTGGTAACTAAAGTAGTTTTTGCATGCATATTTGAAAAGCAATGTCATTACTCATCAAATGACCCATTTTAGACTTTTTCCTTCTTGCTTGTGTGGATAGGATTCTGTTTTATGCTTTCAATAACATGATGTATTCATTGTCCTTTTCTAGTATACTATGAGGTTATATTTTAACTATTACATTGTTCGTTGTCAAACATTTTGAGAATTATAAGCATGGGCCCAATAATTTCCTGGGAAGAATGTGCAATAAAGTTTTTAGATGTACTTCTCCTGTCCATGTGTTGGATGATTTGTCTTTTAATTTGATAATCTTCTAGAAGAATAAAACAGTTTTAACCACTACAAATGTTGAAGCTTACATCCTAGAGGGCAGAGTGACTAATTATGTTCAAAATGTGTTGATGCATCTGCTCTCCATTTGAGATTTCTAGCTGACTGTTTAATTTTGTTCACCTTAATTAGCTCTTGTTTCATGTGCAAAAAGCAATTTGGCATAAAGACGACTGCTTAGAGTTGAAAATATTTCAGCTTCCATACTTCCATTAGCGTCTTATTTTGGGAAAATTATAATTTTATTCCTATCTCAACTCTATATTTGATTGGGGGTTATATGTAGATGCATTAAAGTATCTATGGTAATTTCTTGGATAGGTTGCAATTGGTAGGAGGCTTGGTATTGAGGAACCGCAGCTTATGAAGTTTATGAGAGCAATGCTTCACACGCACAATGAGTGGTTTAAACTTCAAATGTGTAAAGATCGCTTTGAAAGTCTTTTGAGGATTGATTCCTTGAAAGAAGTTAATACTCCCATGCTTTCTGCATGTTCATTGTCGAAGTCAAATGCTGATAGCTGCACCCAGGGATCCAACCAAGTTACAGTATCTTCAAGCACCAAATTGTCTGAAGATGGTGGCAGTCCAACTCAAGTGTCATCCAGAGATGTTGTATGTGATGAAAATGCAATACTCAAAGTTATGGTAAGTTGTGCATGTCTTGCTGTGCTGCAGTTTTGATTATTCCTCTCTCTTCCTGATTCTCTCTCTTTCTCTCCATTGGGGTAATCAAGTCAAACTTATTCTGAAAAAAAAAAAAAAAAAAAGCACTGGAGCTGCTGCAGTAAAGTTAATCCATTTTTGACCTGGAGGACACGAGTTCAAGCCATGGAAACAGCCTCTCTGCAAAGCAGGGATAAGGCTGCAACCAGTCCAAAATTTTGTACATATAATCTCAAATACTCCTGAAAATTCTAGCCAAATTAGTCTCTTTGTCTTCATGAATAACCCTTTTTCTAGCTCTTCGTGTATAATACAAGTATTCATTCAATGCTAATCTTCATAATGAGAATAGGCCAATGCAGGCATACTTGTTACTGTTTCATTAATGTCCGGTCTGTGCTTTTTGTCTCTGCCCTCTTTCTCTTAACTACAATTGGACTTCTGTTTTGCTCTTACAAAGATAGTGTACTTGCCTAAATTGATCTGTTTTACTACTAGGAAAGCTTTTTTGAGCTTTTCAATCATGCTTTATGCAAAATAGTGAACAGAAAATAATTCTAGGGAATGTTTTATCTCAACATTTTTCCTCTGCAAAGATCAGCTTCATCTTTAGGATATTGCAAAATGTATTGTTTACAGAAAATAATTTTAGGGAAACATCTTATCTCTACTTCTCTAAAATGGTTGCTCTGAAAAGTCGATTATTTTAATTCTGTAATTTCACCTTAAATAAACCAAGTCTTTGTTTTATCCATCTTCAACTTGTGCTCATCACAGTGTCTCGCATAGCTGTTGTTTAATTAATGGATTGATGCAGGAATTTCTTGCTTTGCCAAGGGCTGATGCCATCCATCTCCTTGCACAGTACAATGGAAATGCCGAGACGGTCATCCAGCAAATATTTGCATAGCTTGGGATGCACAACTGTATCAAAAAAACTTTTATTTGTTTTATTTATTTCGAAGAAATATTATTTTATTCAATTTGTATCATAGCTGTAGATATACAAATACGATGACTTGCATAGTGATAGCGCTAGTACCATATGCCAAAGAACACAGCCTTTTTTGTTGGTCTCTGTACATTTTACATCATGTGTTCTTGTCATTAATAAAGCAAATTATTTAATCGACTCGACTGATGTTGACTCTCTCTCTCCAAGCTATTTGAGCAATTGATCAGTATTTTTGTGGGGTCTTGATTTTCATGGGGATATGGTTAACAATGATGGAGATTGGAGCAAAGCCCTTCCCTGAAGGCGATAGTTTTGTATCGATATGCTTGGAATAACTAGCTCTTTCCATATGTTTAAATGTATGGGCTTCTCCTATCGATGGTTATAAGCCCTATGTTCAGGGCATTATTCAAGTACAACATCCTTTAATGAAAGATTATTGGAAGTTTAAACTTGATACCCAATTGTTAAATTCTATTATGTTGTAAAATAAATGAATAAAATTCAGAACCAGTCAACAGCCGAAAGGATCTAAAATTCAAAGGGGATGATACTCCTAGTTTGGCTAGGAGCTGCTGGAGGAAACCATTTCTTTAACCCATTCATGTTGTCTTCTGTGCGGTGCAGCCCATATCTAACCTGAGATACGGAAATCAATGCAGTAGGAGATTAGCGTACCTGTACAAGGCCAAATAATATAAATAAAAAAAATCAAATCTTTGCATTTTTTTATTTTAATTTTATCTTTTTTATATTTTAACCAAAAAAAATGTCAAAAGTGAAAGGTTTAGAGGAATTTTATCAAAATTTGAAATATGATATGAGGGAATGGTTACTAATGGCTCAGCATGTCATACGACTTTTTTTGTTTTTAAAATGTAGGATTCACTTAACACATCATATAATAATTAAAAAAATAAAAAAACTTCCCCTCTCTCTCTCTCTCTCTCTCTTGTCCCACTCTCTTGGCCTGCATAGTTTGGCTTAAAATACTTCTTCCTTAAATCTGTCATAGTTTTGTTAGCATCAAACATAGAAGAAAGGAAATACTATACCCATTACCATGTCATTATTTCACTAAGTTTGAGGAGAGGAAATACCATACAAAGATCAGATTCATGGTTTTTGGATTATGAACTAATTGCCTACGAGACAAAGACGGACACAATCAGTTTCGACCCAACCTTGCCAAGTGCCATTGATGTTTTGCTCCAGCTACCTTGTTAGAAACTTCATGCTCAAGTGTCCTGCTTGGACGTCAGCCAGTTTTATCCTTTGGAGCCTCTTTCTTATTCGGTTCACGTGATGAACCAACACCTAATTCCTGGATGTTTGGTCGATAGATCAATCTTACTTTTTGACGCTAGATTGGCCGTAACATATCCATTGTCTCCCTACCTCTGGTTACCAATACGAAGGTTTTATGAATGGCTTAAGTAAACTTTTAGGTTCAATGGAAGATTGTTGTATATGTACCCATATCAACATAGACTTCTCTAATAGTACAACTTCTTACGCTCCCTCCGTTTATTCACATCCATTGATAACCTTAGTTCCCAACTCTTCCAAAGAACCCTAAATTCTCTAAACATATTTGCCTTTAAAGAGATGCTTTGCACTTTGCTCAACAAACTTGAGCAAAACGAATTGAGTTTTAAGCCGAACTTCAATTCTAATGATTCTAAGGAGGATGGAACCATGAATGAGTTCTTATCACAATTTGTGTGGATAATGGGTGGGAAGTTTTCTGAAATTTACCTAGATTGCAACAAATAGACAATTGATAGTATGCTTTTAATTATAGTTGGCAGTCACAGACTTGAACATAGGCTTCATATTTTCCTTTATTGATCTTATGTTTTTTTTTGGGTTGGCATCACATACTTGCAAGCATAGGCTTGCATGAGCATATTACGCACTTAACGCTCATAATTTTTTACACTATATATTTGAGAAAACATGGTTCCAAAGTTTTTACCGATGATTCCTGCAATATCAACTCACTTTGCATGCAGCTCTCTAGTATATCACCAAGCTTGAGGTTTGATGAAAGATCCTTACCATTTGTTTTAGACAAATTATGAGATTTATTAACATTATTTGCATGATTTGTTAAATCTTTATGGCAAAGTGTGCAAGCTGAGAGAGAGAGAGAGAGAGAGAGAGAGAGAGAGAGAGAGAGAGAGAGAGAGAGAGAGAGAGAGAGAGAGAGAGAGAGAGAGAGAGAGAGAGAGGGTTAGTTTTTTTTTTATTATATGATGTGTCAAGTGGGTTTCATATTTTAACAATAAAAATAATCCATATGGCATGCCACATCATCAGAGACACACGCTCCCCCCAAATTAGATTTCAAATTTGAATAAAATTTCTGCAAATTTTTCAATTTTAGTTTTTTTTTTTTGCCAAAATTAAAATAATAAAATTAAAATGCAAAAGTACACAAAGATTTGGCTTTTTGTATAATTTGGCCTTTGTACAATTAAACATAGTACACAAAATAGTGTTATGCTTGCAGTTGGATTCAATCATGCAAACAATTTACAATTTGGTACATCAAAGGTGATTTTAGACAGATGCTTCCTAATTAATATGTAGCATAAAACTCATAATTTTTTTTTAACAGAAAATGATGAAATATCATTCTAGAAACTAGGAAATTGCAGCCTATTCTTTTGCAAATAGCTAGCTACAAGAGGAGGAGGGTTAAAGCCCAACCCGAGAGAAGGGAGCCCTCTTTACTTTTTATAACAACCCAATTAGTAGTACAATTAGTAGTTCTAGGAACAAAGTAAATAGACCAACCAGGATAGGACATTAACAACCTACGGTATCAAGAATGACAACCTTTAACTCCCATAGGATGGGAGAAAGATGGGACAAGATGACATTTGTTAAAGGAAGACAATCACTTTCAAAATAAACTTGACTCTTTAACAAATTTTCTCCAGCTTTCACCAGATCTTCCAAGTTTTGCTTTGTAGGCCAATCGGCAGAAGAAAGGTTTCCTTGAAGTTTGTCATCCCGATTTTGCATGAAATATAATAATTAATTAAGTCAAATTCATTTATATTTCAATCTAAATGTTGTGCAATGCAAAATCGTATAAATTATAAAGAAATAAAGTAAATATATAAACCACTAATATTTATGTGATTTACTTTCTCCACATTGGGTTACATCTATGGGCATTCCAATTTTTGCTATAACTAAACAATAAATCATCATTACAAGCTTAAAACTATACTACCTATTAACCAAATTACACCCAAAAGAATCCTTATATCAAACAACTCATAGTAAATATATTAGTTAGTCCTCATAGTTTCCTCTAGACATAACTAAATGTATTTACTACTTTAACTACTATACTACAAAGGGTATCTTCAACTACAATGGGCTATAATCCATTCCTCTTGGATTATGCCCTTTCTTCACTTTAGGTTAAAGCATCTTTCCCTTCATAGAATTGCAATGGGCAAGAGCCTCTCATCAATGGGTAGAGTCAAATTGTCAACAATTAGCAAAACTCCTCTCTACTAAAGGTTTTCAAATCAACTAGGATTTTGGGTCATAAATCTAACAATCTCTACCTTGACACAATCCATCAACTATTGCATACTTCAAATTCTTATGTGTCTTCAATCATTAACTCTCCATACTTGAGCTTGAACTCTTCAAGTCATCAATTCTTCAATATTCATCTCGGATATAACTTGCTTCTTTTTTAAAAAAACTTTTGCGTCCTTAACCATCTTAATTTCTCATTGAGAGCTCCACCTTAATTTTAACTCTTCACCATCACCATTGCTACATGTGCAACTTTCTACATGTCGCAATAGCTCCACCTTCAACCAACTCACCAAGATCATTCTCAACCTTTGATACCAAATATTGTACATCGTGAAAGCGTGTAAAATATAAAGAAATAAAGTAAATACACAAAATATCAATATTTATGTGATTCACCATCTCCACGTACAGCTACATCATGCACATGCCATCATCCACTATAATCAAATAATAAATCATCATTATAAGCTCAAAACTATATTACCTATTAACCTAATTATACCTCAGAAAACCTTTGCATCAAACTACTCGTAGTAAATATATTAGTTAGTCCTCATAGTCTCCTCTAGACAAAATCTAATATATTTACTACTTTAACTACTATACCATAAAAGGTATCTTCAACTACAATGGGCTGTAATCCCTTCCTCTTGGATTATGCCTCCCTTCCTCTTGGATTATGTCCTTTCTCCACCTTAGGTCAAAGCCTCTTTCCCTTTATAGGACTGCAATGGGTAAGAACCTCTCATCAATGGACAAAACTAAGTCATCAACAATTGGTAAAACTCCTGTCTATTAAAAGTTTTCAAATAAAATAGGATTTTTTGTCATAAATGTAACAATCTCCACCCTAACATAAAATCCATCAACCATTGCATACCTTAAATTTTTAGGTGTCTTCAATCATCTAATCTACATACTTGAGTTTGAACTCTTCAAGTCATCAATTTTTCAATCTTCATATTGGGTGTAACCTGCTTCTTTCTTTAAAAAATTTTCGCATCCTCAACCATCTTAATTTCGCTTCAAGATCTCCACCTTAATTTTAACTCTCCACCATCACTATTGTTGTATGTGCAACTTTCTACATGTCGCAATAGCTCCACCTTCAACCAAACTCACCAAGATCATCCTTAAGCTTTGATACCAATTATTGTACATCGTGAAAGCATGTAAAATACAAAGAAATAAAATAAATATATAAAATATCATTATTTATATAGTTCACCCTCTCCACATACGGCTACATCACATGCATGCCATCATCCACTATAATCAAATAATAAATCATCATTATAAGTTCAAAACTATACTACATATTAACCTAATTACACTCAAGAGAATCTTTAAATGAAACTTCTCATAGTAAATATATTAGTTAGTCCTCTTAGTCTCCTATAGACATAACCCAATATATGTCTCACCTTACCCTTACATAAGATACGACATGATCCCTTAATATGCTTAATAAATTACTGAAACACTCTCTATTGATAATCCATTAAATATATTACAAGAGATTTTAATGATTCCAAATTTCTTTTCAAATTAAACTTGCCAATAAAAGGTTTAAGAGTGATTCTTTAATGTAAGAAAATACCATGAAATTAATTAATAAAAGAAATAGTATTTTTAAAACTCAAAGAAATTTGACAAAAATCCAGCGTGGTGATGGCTAAAAATCTGTATATTCAAAAATTTTAAACCTGTTAACAAAACCTGTAGTAATATATTTATCACAATTTCATCAAACCCATAATTCATCAAATGTTTCTGTAAATAGTATGCCCTAGAGTATATCATTTTGTATGTATTTTAAATACATTTTATTAATAAAAAGCAATTACACTTTTCTGTTTGCATAATCTATTTATGTGTAATTGAAAAGGTCCATTGATATTTTGTTAGAAATTCTATTCTTAAGTTGTTAAGAATATGAGTGACAGTATTTCTAGTATAAATTATCATAAATTGGTTCACAATAGATGATACTTCACAAAGGATATGACTTATCCAGAAAGATTGTAATCATATTTGTTCCCAAAATATTAAAATGAGACATTAATAAGTTGGAGTGGTGAGTCTCATGCCACATAACAAATATGATAGGCACTTATATATGATAAGTAGGCCGAACAAGTGACACTTATGACAATCACGTGGAGTTTACTCTTGTCACTGCATTGTCATATATCATATTAGTGCATATAATCTTTAGACCTGAGATAACACAGTTATCTTGTTTATAGGTGGTTTGAGTTTGATACTGCTTTCATACTCATACTGTGTGTGGGTATATGGGCATGTGTTGGCTCCTACTAGTTATATATGGAGATAGGTGTTGATCAAGATGGGATCCATTACCCTAAGTAAATAGGGATAAATCCCTATGTTCATTTAATTGTTCTTGATGATTCAAGTTTCTGGTCAGGATAGATGGACTTAGTCGGAAAAGAGTTTCTGACAAGAAAGTCTGATTAATCAAGAATTAGAATTAAAAAGAAAACATAATATTCATAGCATATGGAGTTTGACATTAACCATGACTCCAGCTATAATTGGGATATTGTAACGGAGAGATTTTAGTGCATGGTAATGGATGATTAAAAGGTTCATTTAAGGTATTCCTTATTACTGATTGAGTGGCCATGGCATGCTATGCTAGGTGTCAACCATGGTCTATGAGATACCTATAATGATGTAGAGAAATCATTTATGGTAAGAAAGAATTCTAATGATATTAAGAGTTAATATCATTTCTTATTGCCAATTAGTAATGAGTCTAGTAAGTTACACATCTACATAAGCAATTCACCAAGTGTATTATGATTTAATTGATTAATTAAAGAGTTTAATTAATTAATTAATTAATTAGGTTTGGTTTGCAATAAGATTGCAAAGTCCCTAGCATGACTTGAAACCAAATTTAGGTTATTAGATGTATAATATAAATTAAATTTATATTTAAAAAGGTTTAAATATGACTTTAATTGGAAGATTAATTAATAGATATTAATTAATTAATTAATTAATATATGATATAAATTAATTTAAAGAAGAGAAATACTAGTTTTGGGTTGAAAACTCAAGGATATACATAAGGGCAAATTGGTCTTTTCACATGGTGATATGTGGCACCACGAGATGGTGACACATGGCACCATACAAGCTTGCCATTTGTCTTTTATTCATGCAAGATGATTAAATGAAGATTAAATATAGCTTTGACAAGTGGCTTAATGTGATTAAGTCTTCCAAAAATGAGATTTAATCCTAGCATGACATGTGGCAAGCATTTAAGTGAATTTGTCTTGTGTATATAAATGAAGAAAGAAGAAGAAAAGTTATCTTCTCCTTTCTCTTTCATGTTGGACAGCAACCATGGGAGTTCTTATTTCTTCTTCAATTCTCAATTAATTCCTAAAACAAACTTCCATTTTCATCTTGAATTAATTTACTAGAAAGTGTTTCTAGTGCACCCATATCCATTAACCCTCACTAAAGCAAGCCTATCTCACTTTGGTTGTTTGACAAACAAGAAAAGAGAGCTTAAGGGTAGCCAATGGTAAGTCTTGGTGAAGCTCTTGGTGGACAAGCTAGAGGGACAACATTTGGAGTCTTAGGAGCACCCTAAGGGAGTAAGATTGATTGATTCTGCACCTTGGAGGTTAGTTGAATTCAATCCCTCTTTAAGCTAGGGTTTAAATGAATTAAAAGTTAATTCTCAATCTTAAATATCAAATGAACTCCTATTATGTGCCAAAAGTGTGTTTTGGTAGGCTAGAGGGCATTAGAAGTCACATAGGTCTCATAACTTATTTGAATGTTGCATGTAACCCTAGAATAAATTTTAAAATTCAATGCTCTAATGTCCTTAAATCCATGCTTCCATGCCTACAGTTTCCTCATTCACAACCCAAAAGAAATAATTCTTTACAATTTACATTCAGTTGATATCAAAAGAATAATAATTACATCACTTTTGTATAACTGCTCAAATATTCTTACATACATATAGCCATTATTTACATCAAAACAAAATACAAAAGGGTAACTTAGAAGTGTACCCTGCCTACCGAGTGCAAACAGCTTCTATTACGCTCACTCAACTGCCTTTTCCTTTCCTTTACTTGCGATAGCATAAAAATAGCTATCGCTGAGTATATAAACTCAGTGGTACACAACTATCAATTAGCAAAACCAACATTAAACATAATTTGGTAAAGCATAACAAAGTATTTAAGATGTTCAAATTTTCATGAATCATGAAACCATAATAACATTTTCAATCATTACCAAATCCTTTATTTTCAATAACACATTTATTATAACATTCAAAAATCATTAGTGTTACCAACATTTCACAGTTTAAGCCATGACACAAAATTTCATGATCAATGCCGTGTTGTACACCACGATAAAACTATCTCAACCTCACTAGCTATTACTACTAAGGAAAGCAAAGCTAGCTAGCAAATATGAGTACACCCATCCGATCTCAACCTCAACTGGCAAGCCGGAGAGGGAAGGTAACATAATTAATCTTAACCCTCCTCGCCGTTACTAATGAGGAAAGCAATTAAAGTTTATCATGCCAACTGTGATTTTAAAACAATTCTAAAACAATTTTCATTCAAATAACAAACATTTCAAATCATCACAAATCTTCACATAGGGTTGGCAACACATCAGTTTTACAAATACTTCTAAATTTCATACATCCGGCCACCTCCTTACTATAATAAATTCAATGGCCAAACATCCACATTTTCAACACAATTACAAATTCTTTTCAATATTAAAAATATTCTTAAAATAATATAAACAGTTCTCAAATATAAAGGAAATTCACATTTGAAATTTTAAAACATAAGAAAACTAGAGTTGTGCACAAACCTTATCTTAGACTCCTTTCTTTGACTTAATTCTCCTTTTACTCCAAAGTTCTTTTCTCCACTGAAAATACACAATTTCAAAAGCTTCAATACTTGTTCTAACTTCCACTAATAGCTAACCAAATAAATTCCTAATGGATTCTTAACATAACTATACATTCTAACTATTTTAGGTTACAAGGCAGCATTAAAATATATCCTTAGAACTCAAATTTCAATCTAGTTTTAATCATAATTTGTCAAAGTGATCTTCATGAAAGTTATTCCTCTATGTCTTAGCTTTAATTATCATTTTGAATCACTCAATTTGGGGGTCTAGATCACTAGTTATGGTCAAAATACTAGGTACTACTCCTGGGTGTCTCACCCTGCAATTCTCAGGTTTTCCAGATTTTTACCTGAATTTGTATTCAATATCCGAGCACTTTATGCCCAAAATTTGTACCAGGTCTCTAAAGAAAAGTTTTAGGCCTTTGTCTTAAGTTTTCAAATCATTTTGTAGCACCTCAATTGGAGATGTACAAAGGAAGATATGTCTTGTTAACCACACAGAGGTCACAAGGCTGAATTGCTGAGTTGCAGAAATTTCAGTTTTGAAATTCTGATTTACTCTAAAATTTCAACCATTTTACCCTTACATCTGGGTCTAGGTCAAAGCATGAAAGTTATAGTTCTATGTCTTTTATGTATTTTAGCTTTAGAATCATGCAATTTTCATTTTTATAGCTTGAGTTATTGCAACACCCCTATTTGTATAGCCTGGTATATTTTACTATTCCAGTGACCAGTGTCGGTCCGGACAATTAAGGGGATTAGAACCACACTTAAGACAACTAGATAAGCTCTGAATACAAATAATTAGTAATTGTCAATTAGTTAAGTATAAATAAGAAAAACAGAACATAAGAAGTTAAACGAGCCGAGAGTCACAGCGATGGGTGACGTTCTCGGGAAAGACTGCGAAGTCGATTTAAACTCAAATTTTAAACCGTAAAATGTGACGCTGCGGTCCTTAGGACTATTGCGAACACAGTAGAAAAGAGAAAATCACAAAAAAGAATTGTTAAGCAGGTCAAATAATTAGGTCAGGGATTCGAAAGAAATATCAAATAACTTGCAACCGGATCAGACCGGCGAGGGGCAATTTGGTCATTTCACCCCTAGAGCTGACTACTGACCTAACTGTCAAATAAAATCGGAGAAAAGAAAATTTTAGGACCAAGAATTAAATTAAAGAACTAATGGAAAAATAAATGCAAAAGAAAAAGAAAATTGAAAAAGTTTATTACATCACCTTTATGACATCATCATGATGTCAAAACTAATTTTGATTTTCCTACCTAAATTGACCAAGTCAAAAGCAATTTTAAAAGACATAAAAATAGCAAAAATTGAAAGAAATTTCATTTTTTTCCCTTTCTTCTTCTTCTTGCCGTGAACTCTCTTCTCTCTCATTTTTTTTTTCTTTTCCTTCCCTCCATTAAAGCTTACTTTGAGCTTTTGTAACCCTAAATTACCACATAAATCCCTTAGAAAACTTGTAGAAATCCTCAAATTGAGCTTCAAGAAAAAGATTTGAAAGAGAAAATTTGAAGAAAATTGAAGAATTAAGAAGATTGGAAAGCTCAAGTGAGGTAAGAATTTAAATTTAAATTTTTAGTTTAAAACATATGTTTTGAGTTAATTTAACTTAGATTTTAACTTAAATTCAAAAAAAAAAACTATTATGGGGGACCAAATAGAAATTTCAGCCAGCTAGGATTAGGGTTTGAAATGAATGATTTTGATGGTTTTGAATGATTATTTGAGATGAATTAAGTGTATAGATGTTGATTATGTACTTTAAATTCATTAATTGAATGAATTGTGTAAGTTAGGGTTTTTGGCACCTAGGATTTGGGAGACAAAATTTGGAGAAATGGTCAAATGGTGAGTTTAACCTTGTTTGAGATGAAATATGGTTATTTGTGACCAATTGAGATGTGTTGAAAGTGTTAGAAGTGAGTTTAAATTCGGACTAAAAATGGCCATGCTGTAGGCAGCAGGACCAAGGTCCCTTTGAGGGACCAAAACTAAAAATTTACCAGTCCAATTAGTGTGAGGCCAATTGGGAATGAAAATAGACACAAAATGGAACATTTTTCATTTAGGAATCATGCCCAAAAAGTGACCAAAACCTAGTGAACAAATTGACCAAATCTGGACTTATGCAGTCTAACCTATACAAAAATGACCAAATAAATAGTGTTTATTCATTTGGCCATAACTTGGGCTAGGCAGGTCTAAATGACCTGAAATTTTACCAGTGGACAGCTGAGATATAGACCTAAAACTTTTATGAAGAACACAAACCCAAATTATTCCCTTAACCAAGTCATCTGGCCACCCAAATTTGATGACTTAAAACTGCCAGAACCAGTTTGGTGCCCAGAAATCTGGGTTAAGTCCAATCCGGCAGCCATGATTCAAATGGCTATAACTTGAGCTACAAAACTCTAAATGGAGTAATTCAAAAAGGAGAATAAATTTAAGACAATAGAGAACATTTTCTATAAAGAAAGTTTTGCCAAATTCTAACAGAAAAATTACCAATGGAACAGTGCAACATAAGACACCAAAACTGAAAATTTGCAAATTTGCCTAAAAGACTTAGATTTTGAGTAAACAACCAAAACCAACAAATTAGGTAACCAAAATATGGTATGTGGGTGAAATTAGAATTCCCATACCTATTAAGCATTAGAAAGTCAACAAATTAACTTGAATAGTGTCATGAATAGTAACCTCGAAATACAAATTTTAAAGAATGTCAAGTTTAGCATATTAAAACTAGGTATAAGTATATTTGAATTTACTTTTGGAGTTATGATAAATGATGATACTGAAACACTGTGAAACTATGTGTTTCAATAGAAAAGAATACCGGGAAAGAACCCGAGACATCGAGTCAAGGCCAAGAGGTGACTCGTATAAGGTTTGTGTACAACTAACTATTTTGTTACTTTTCACTTCTAAATTGATTTGAACAAGTTTATTTTGTAATTTATAATTTTGTTGTGTTGAGGATTTTAATTTGTTGAACGAAATTGTATAAATTAAATGTAAATTTTCTTATGCATTTAAGGATTTATTGCATGGTTTTGAGAATTATAAATTATAAGTTTGATGTGTTATCAACCTTGAGCATGAATTTATGATGATTAAATATGTTGATGATTTGTAAACACTTTGTAAATAGAAATGGTTTTGAATATGATTTGAAACCACAGTTGACATGGCAAAATATGTTGTGAATTCTCATTAGCTTGTCTAGTGAGATATCTCCTCCACTAGATGGGGTGAGTTCCTTCCTCTCTGGCTTGCCAGTTGGGGAAGAGTTTGAATAAGTACTCATATATACTAGCTAGTCTTTGTTCCTCCCTTTTAGCCTTGGTTATTGGGAGAGTGTGAAATGTCATGGTGTACAACACGGCATCTATTTGAATTTTGGGTCATGGGTTCAACTGTGTGAATTGTTGGCAACACCCTTTAAATTATGTATAGTTTGATAAATTGTGGTTGAAATAAATAATTTATCAGTGATTCAAAATATTTTTATATTGTTTCAGGATTTAAAAGAAATGTAGATAAATAGTTACTATTTGATCAAAATGTTATTCAAATGAATAATTTGCATGAATGAAAATATTGATTTCTGAATGTTATGAATTTTGAAGAATTTAGAAATTTTCAATTTTTATTTGTTATGAATTATCAAGCATAACTTGTATTAAGTTTTAAATTATTAGTTTGTGCACCACTGAGTTCACCACTCAGCAATAGCTTTATATGCTGTCGCAGGTGAAAGAAAATATAAAGCAGCTGAGCAAGATTACTGAAAGGCATAGTGAGACTATCTTCGGGTATATTATAGGTATACCCTTGTACTTTAGATTTTAATGTAATTCTGTAATTATCTGTATGAAATTTCCTTTGAGCAGTTGTACTAACTCTTTTGTAATATATTTTTGAATTGTAATGAAATACAAATTATCATAAGGTTATCTTGAGATTTTATGTATTTATAAAGTTTTGCACTACTAATTTTTTTATGATCCCATGAATGTAAATATTAATTTTGTTACCTTAATGAGAGGTTTCAATGTTTGATTTAATTTAAACTGTGTATTGAGTTGCTTGTGTTGATTTGTGAAATGAGATTGAATAATGGAGTTGTGATTGAGAAAAATATTGGGAGTGTCTTTATTTTCAGGTTTTGAAAAACTGTTTTCTCAAAATATAGACGGCACTCTGCCGAAATTTTTGTAAAAATTACGGAGATTTTAAATATCTAAAAATTTAATTTATGTTTGGACTTTAAATAAAGGTTTTTAAAATCTAAAAAAAAAAATTACCCACCAATTTAAAAATGAACGAAAATTGTTTTAAAATCCCTTGTAGTATATTTAATAGGTTACCGGTAGGCGAAGTACGCTAATTCATTAGGTGTACTACGGGAGCATGTTACATCTTACGAGGAGTAGGGTGTGACAGTTATGGTCATTTTGCCAAAACTATTCAGGTGAGAAATTCTCAGGCTTCAGGTCAATTCTAGAATCCAGTCAGATTTCTGGACTTATTTCGTCTAGCTAATTTGGATAGGTTACAATCATAATTTAACATTATGGTCTCCAGTTGAATTATTCCCCTGTGTCTGAGGATTACACAGGTTCAAGGTCCACTCAATTTGGAGTTTTGTAGAGTGAGTTATGCTCAATTTAGTACATACTATTCATTTGGTCAGTTTTCCAGGTTCCAGTTTTGCATTGCCAGATTCTACCCCTAATTTAGGTATCTTCTGGTCATTTTCAGGGCAAGTATTTTGCATGAAAGTTTTAGTATTTTGTCTTAGCTTTCCTTTCCCATTGGTTTCACATCAACTGGAGTTATGTAGATCAAGTTATGAGCTTTTATCCTCACTGGACTCAAGCTATCCAAATTTAATACTTAAGGCACAACATCAATCCACTTAATTTCTTCATCAAATCATGGTTGTTTCTTAATAAATACACATCAAATAGTCATAATACAAACCTAATAGCATTAATTAAGCTTCATATAAAGGAAACCCTCAACTCAACTCAACTCAACTAAGCCTTTATCTCAAAAATTTAGGGTCGGCTATATGGATTCTCTTTCTCCACTTTAAACGATTTTGGGTTAAATCCTCCAAATTCATGTTTACATAAAAACCCTAATTGCATAAAAAGCCCAACTCCTATCTTTCAATTTCAATTAATCCCAAGTGCATAATTCATGTTTACAACTTCATTCATTCAAGTTAATTGCATTAAAACACAAAAATCCCTAACTCCATAACACTTGACCGAAATTCCTTCCATGATATCATCCACAATTTCAACCAATTCCCATAGTATTCTCCATAATCAAACTTAAATTCAATAAATTCACAACTAATTAAGCTTGAATCATAACTTACCTCAAATTGGCTATCTTTCCTTCTTCACAATTCTTCCAATTTCTTTGATTTTTTGTTTGCTTTCTTCAATTAGGGCTTAATTCAAATTTTTCTCTTGATTTGCTATAAAAATTGTGGGAGAAATTGAGGGTTATGAAGCTCGGAAGGTTCAATAATGGAGGTTTGGTGAGGGAAGGATGGATGGCACAATTGAGAGGAAGAAGAAGATGATGGTGGTGATTGATAAACTCATTTTATATAAGTATTTTAGGGTAGTATTACATCTATTTTGCACTTTTTAGTTTAGTAATTTTATGCTTTTAATGCTTATTTTAGTTAATTTGTTAATTTTAGTTTCATTATATTTGATTTTTGGAATTTTAATATTTTTGATAGGTTTTAATAAGGTTTAAAGGCAAAAAGATCCATATAGAAGAAATTCAAAGTGATCTAGAAGCTTAAAGTATAGTGAAAAGTGAAGAAAATTTGCTTAAAGGAGAAGACCAGCTGAGACTTTCAAAGACCTCCACATGCCCCGTGTTGAAGGTCGTGTGAAGATAAGAGTTACCCAGCAGAAATCAACATGAGGCGTGTAAATTCATACTGGGTCGTGTAAACAGAGATTTTGGAGAAAACACGCCGAGACTTTCAGGGACTCCCACATGCCCCGTGTAGCTGGTCGTGCAGAATCTAAAGGCTCCTCCTCTGAATCAACATGAGGCATGTGGAAAACAGCTTAAATCAACATGAGGCATGTGGGATGGCGCTGGCAGATTTGCTGACATCGAAAAATTTTCTCTTTTCACACCTTTTATATCTTTTATCCTTATCCCTTTAGAGACTATTTTTAGGGCAACCCTTGAGGGGATATAAAAGCATTATATTTTCATTTTTATCATAAGGAGAAAGAGAGAGAAAAATCAAAAGAAAAAGGAAAGAGGGAATCACGCCATTTTTGGAGGAAGAACACCTGCAGAGTGATGTTTTCCAGCTTCTATTTTCAGAGATTTGGATCTTCTTCTTCTGGGTTCTTTTATTTTTAGTTTTATTTTCATGTTTTCTTGCTCTATTTCACATTTTCTACTTGTAAATACAAGCATGAGTGAGTAGATACTTAAGATTTCAGAGTTGGGTGTAATGATTTAAATTTTATTTGTGGATTTGGACTGGTTTTAATCAGATTTTTAGTATATATAAGCTTTGATTCTTATTTTATGTGCTTATTTACATACCCATTGTTGGTACCCTTTGGGTTTTGTTCTTAATCTTAGATTGAAGGACCGAGAGGTGAAAATCTATGATAGATAATCAAAATAATGAACTTAATCACCTAGTATTAGAAATAAACTAGTGGGTAAAGAGGAATTTCAAGTTGATTAAAATGCTTAAAGGGTTTTAGGTAATTAAACATCGCATGAGAATGGGGTTTAGTTTCCTTTAAAACACTCTTTAGTTTGCTTGAAAGAGTAATTAAAGTAAATCAGAATCAACTTCCTTCAAACTTGTATTTCCCTTAATCTTGGCTTTGCCTATCCAAATCCCAATAAAATTTACTTTATGAACCTCAACTCTGAAATCAATTTTTACCATTAATTAATTAAATCTTTCGTTACTTGCTGAAATTTCAGTAAATTAGTATAGTGCTTAGAATTTTAATTACTTCATTCATCATAATTTCTTTATTTTCTCAATTTAATTTGCTGTATCTCTTACTCTATTTTTAGCACAAATTACCGATAGCCCAAAAAATCATAACTTTTATAGTTTGGTACTCAAATAACAAATCTCTGTGGGATGATATCTTTTCTTTACTACTTGAATGACCCGTATACTTGCGGAGTACGCAACCAAGTTTTTAGCATCGTTGCCGGGGATTTGTTTTGTTTGATATTAGATGATTGATTGTTTGGTTAATTTGGGTATTTTATTTCTTATTTTAATTTCTTTTCTTTATCATTTTACTTTGAGATTTTCTTATTTTGTTTTTTTCAGGTACATATCTTTTATATGAGAAGAACAAAAAGTGCAGAAATTGATTTAATTTTTGATCCTGAGATTGAAAAGATAGCTAAAGCTTTAAGAACAAAACCAAAAGGAAGAAAAGCCGAACTCAGAATTCAAAGACAGCAAGAGCAACATCAAGAGCAACAAGTGATAGAAGCTATAGCAAACAACAATCGATCAATTAAGGATCATGCTTTTCCTAATTTTGGAGATTTTAGACCGAGTATTACAAGGCCTAGAGTGGAAGCAAACAACTTTGAGTTGAAACCCTCACTTTGTCAAATGGTTCAACAATCACAGTTTGGGGGAGGTCCTACTGAGAGTCCATGTAACACCCTCCCTGTAGCAATTCCGTACATTCTACTGTTCCGGTGATCGGTGTCGGTCCGGACAGCTAGAACATCTGGAAAAATATTTAAACTAAAGTGACGAACCATAATTAACTCAAATATTAATAAGAAAAATTTAGGAAAAATTTTAGAAATAAAATACAACCAAGTTAAATGAGCCGGTGCCCAAGCGATAGGTAACCTAGTAGGAAGTTGCGGTTCTCGCAACTAGGAGCCCTAGACCTGGGGGAAAATTCATAAAATAATTTTTGGGACTCCAGAAAAGGGTCATTGAGGTTTCTATGGCATTAGAATGCCAAGAAAATACTTAGAAAAATTTTTCAATCGGTACAGACAATTTTGGCTCGTTAAGCCAAACGAATGGCATTTTGGTCATTTCGTCTTCAGAGATGATTTTTGGCTGACTTGTCTAGTTAAGTAAATAATTATTATGATCTAAACTACTTAAACATGAATAAAAGGAGATAAAAATTGAAAAAGTGGACAGCCATCTTCAATCTTTGGGCTGCAGAAACGTAGAGAGAGAGAGAGAGGAGAAAAAAACTCCATGAAAGCTCTTGTTCAAGCTTGATTTTCCCTAAGCTCTCCACCCCAAAACCCTAAACTTCCTTCACAAAAAATTATCCCTAAACCTTGAGGAAGCCTAAGGCAGCAGAAATTTGAGGAAATTTTGAAGTTGGGCAAGTCCAAGTTAGGTCACAAGTGAGGTTAGTGCCAATTCCTTCTAGAAATTTTATGTATATCATATGTGGAGTAGGAATTAAGTGTGAAAATTAAGTGAAATTAAACAAAAGTTGCATGATGAATTTTTACCATTTTTGGCAGCCATGAACTTATGAGAGTTTTGATGATTTGTTTTAGATTAAAAGAGTATATAAGCTATCCTTTGATATGAAATTAACACTTAGCACCTTATATTGTAAGTTAATGGAAGAATAGAGGAATTGAGAATTTAGGGTTTTGACCAAATTAAGCTTTTAATCCTATAATGGTGTAGGAGCATTTTAATGGTCAATTAGTGACCATTTGGTTATTGGTAAACAAGAAATTAAGTGTGTTTAGTGATGGGATTTAGGTTTAGTGTGGCTGCCCTATGTGACCTGCAGAATTGGACATGAGTCCAGCAGGTTTGGGTAGCCATAACTTGAATTGTAGAGGTTCAATTGGTGTAAGGCCAATTGGACATGAAACTAGACACATAATGGCACAACTTTGATGAAGAAACTATGCCCATAAAACCAAACCAAGTGGACCAAAAGCTTGCCCCAATCTGAGTGACCTGCAGTCTATTTCTGCAGAATGACCAAATGAACAGTGATTGTTCATTTGGCCATAACTCAGTGTAGAATGCTCCAATTGACCTGAAATTTTACCAGCAAAAATTTGAGATATAGACCAACAACTTTAATGAAGAAACCTAACCTAAATTATGATCAGAACCTATCCAACAAGTGAGTTGCATTCACTGTTCACTGCACTGTAGATATGGTCAGTCTAGAAAAATTCTAATCCGTCCAATTATGGTTTTTGGACTATAACTTGAGCTACAAAACTTCAAATGGAGTGATTCAAAAAAGGAAATTCAACTAGACAAAATAAGGAACAACTTTCATGTTGATCATTTTGCCAAATTCCCACTACAAAAATGACTAATGGAATAGTAAACATAAGGTATGAAAACTGAAAATTCTGCTCAATTAACTTTAAGCTTAGAAATGGTATTGGCAACCAATACCAACAAATTTTGAATGCAAAATGTGGTATGTTGGGAGTATTAAAACCAATGTACCTATTGTCTATGCAAAATTCAACATTTTGATTGACTAATGAAGTGAATAGCAACACCAAAACTTGAAATTCAAAAATTGTAAAACTCAAAAGTGTAAAATGTCCTAGTATACCTAACAAGATTGGTTTGGATAGCTTGGCATGCCAATAGGGTTCAGTTAGCAGTACTGCACATGGCATTATGTCATTCTGTGATTTCATGGCTTTTATCCATTCTGACATTATATTGATACTTGGCCTTGTGCCTAATGTTATTATAGCTTATTAGCTGTTCTGTTGCACACCAGAAGACACATATGTGACCGATGGTGTGACGACCCGAGGTACTTGATACCCAGTGTCAGTTTACCTGTTTATCCAGTCCAGTCGTCCAGTATAGGTTACTTGGGCAACTAAAAAAATGAAAGTGGATAAATTTAATGAAATAATGAATATAACAAGTACAAAATAAGTAAGACTACAAATACTCATCGAAAATTTATTTGCAATGAGATATCAATACATTCACTGCATATTTATTTTATGTTATTTCTTTTTATTTTATTATTGGCACCACTAAGAATTATTGCTTAGCGCGTTGCTTTTGCCACGTGTAGGTTCTGGAGAGACCGACCGAGAGCCCAGTAGACCACAGACTGGGTGAGACCTTCTGCAGCTCTGCATAGAGTCCGTGTCACCTCACCGACGTCAGTGCATTGGTAGGACACTAGGTTTCATTTTGGGTATTTTGTAATTAACTTTTATTTTCTCATATGTAATTGAAACTTATGTAATGTATTTTGGTATTAATGTAAATAGTGAAAATTGTGTTTATGAATGAAAAAGTGAATATTTATTTATGTCTTTTACATGATTATCATATGAGATGAATGATTGAGGAATGGAAATGTTGTTGAAAAAAATATTGGGATTTTATTGATGAAATGGAGTTTGGGATTGATTGAAAATATTGGAAGTGTTTTTCACAGGTTCCGAAGAACTGTTTTCTCCATTTTTAGCCAGTAATCTGTCGGATTTTCTATAAAATTTGCGGAACCTCAATAAAATTATGATTTCAATAAATGACTGAAATGAATTATATTTCACAAATTGTACTCCATAACTATGAAAAAAAAATTAGGAAGAATAAAAATGATTGAATTAAAATAGGGTGTTCCGGTACACTGTGTGGCATATCTTGCTCGGCTACACTGTAGACGGGCAAGGGGTGTCACAGTCCACATGTGCACCTTGCACATTTTCTTGAAATTAGTGACATGCTGAAGATAAATGGAGTGTCAGATGTTGCCATCCGACTGAGATTATTTCCTTTTTCTTTGAAGGATCATGCTAGGGAGTGGTTGCATTCGTTACCTCCAGGCTCAATAACTACTTGGGATGAGTTGTCACAAGCTTTCTTGGCTCAATACTTTCCTCCTAGCAAGACTACAAAATTGAGAAATGAATTAACTTCTTTCAGACTAAGGGATGATGAGAGTCTCTATGAAGCTTGGGAGAGATATGAGGATCTTCAAAGGAGATGTCCACATCATAGAATCCCTAGATGGATGCTGGTTCAACATTTCTACAATGGTGTTTCTCCAGCAATTAGAAGTATAATTGATGCATCTTCAGGAGGTGATCTTATGGAGATGTCAGAAGATGAAGCTTATTTAGCATTGGATAAAATTGCTTATAACAATTATCAATGGAGCTATAAAAGAAATGAAATGAAGAAGCCACCAGCTGGTGTATATGAATTAGATGCCATGAGTATGTTCAATGCCAAATTTGATGCTTTGACGAGAAAAATGGATAAGTTAAGCATGAAGGTTGACTCATCAATTGGAGGATCTAGTCATACAGAAGATGTTGGTGTGGGAAATATGCATTGTATCAATGATTTTCCTTCCTATGGGTAAGAGTTTGGAAATGAGCAAGTTGATTTCATTGGAAATTACAATCAGAAACCAATTGGTAATCCTTTTTCTGCTACATATAATCCAGCATGGAGGAACCACCCAAACTTTTCTCAGGGAGGTCAAAAGCAGCAACAGAATTATCAACAACCTCCTAATTTTCAGCAACAACAGCAAAATTTTCAGCAAAATAGAGTACCATCTGGATTTCCACCACAAAGAAATCAAAATGCACCTATTCCACAACCACCAGTTCAGTCTTCATACCAAGATTCAATTTTGATGTCTATGATGGAGAATTTCTTAACTGCTCAACAAAAACAAGGAGAAATGATTCAATAATTAAATTCAAGGATAGACCAGCTTGCCACTCATAACAAGATGTTGGAAAACCAAATAGTTCAACAAGCAAGCTCTTCCAGCAAAGCACAAGGAAAACTTCCAAGTCAACCAAAGAATCCTAGAGAACATTGTAAGGCAGTGATCCTAAGGAGTGGGAAAATTGTGGGAGAAAAAGAGAAAAATGAGGTAGAAGAGGAAAAGAAGAAAGAAGATAAAGACAAGAATGAATTCACTTCGAATCATGATGAAGTTAATGAGGAAGCAAACAAGAAGAAGGAAGTTGAAAAAGAAGAAGAGGAAAAGTATGTGCCTTCACCACCATACAAGCCACTATTGCCATATCCTCAGAGGTTTTAGAAAGCTAAGCTAGATAAGCAGTTTGGGAAATTTTTAGAAGTTTTGAAGAAGTTATACATCAACATTCCATTTACAGATGCAATTTCTCAAATGCCCTCATATGCTAAATTCCTGAAAGAAATTTTGTCAAACAAGAGGAGATTAGAAGATTATGAAACTGTGGCATTAATAGAGGAGTGTAGTGCTCTCTTACAAAATAAACTTCCACCAAAATTGAAGGATCCAGGAAGTTTCTCTATTCCTTGTCACGTTGGGGATACTAGTATTGAAAAAGCATTGTGTGATCTTGGAGCTAGTGTAAGTTTGATGCCACTCTTGATTTATGAAAAGTTGAAGGTAGGAGATTTGAAGCCCACCACCATTTCTTCGCAATTAGCTGATAGATCTATCAAATATCCAGTGGGAATTTTGGAAAATGTGCCCTTAAAAGTTGGAAAATTTTTTATTCTTGTGGATTTTGTGGTTCTTGAGATGGAAGAGGATATTCACATACCTATCATCTTGGGAAGGCCATTTTTAGCCATAGCAGGGGCTATAATTGATGTAAAGAACGGTAGATTGACATTAAAAGTTGGAGAAGAGGAAGTGGAATTTAATTTGAATCAGACTTTGAAGAAACATCATGGAGTTGATCCTTGTTTAAGGGTAGATGTTATTGATGAGATTGTGGAAGCAAAATTTAAGGAAAGATATCCTGAAGACCCTTTGGAGAATTGTTTGGTACATAGTAGAACAACAAAGGATGAAAATCCTGAAGTTGTAGCTTTTGCTCAAATTTTGGAAGCTACTCAAGAAGTTGCAGGAGATCAAGTTTTGCAAGTTGAAGAATTGAAATATGAAGTTGCACAACCATCTTTGCTAGATGAGAAGGATGCACCACAGGTAGACCTTAAACCACTTCCATCTACATTAAGGTTGAAGGAAGCTCTAACAACAGCCCCTATTATGCAACCTCTGGATTGATCATTACCATTTGAAATTATATGTGATGCTAGTGACTTTGTCGTGGGAGCTGTACTTAGTCAGAAAAAATAGAAGAGGTCTTATGCAATTTATTATGCCAGCAAAACTCTAGATGATGCTCTAGTAAATTATGCCACCATTGAGAAAGAATTTTTAGCTGTGGTATTTACTATGGAAAAGTTCATATCATACCTGGTTGGATCGAAAGTGATTGTTTATATAGACCATGCAGCCATAAGATATTTGATGAATAAAAAGAAGCAAAGCCAAGACTGATAAGATGGGTTCTATTGCTACAGGAGTTTGACTTACAAATTAAAGACAAAAAGGGAGCTGAAAATGTTGTGGCGGACAATCTATCCAGGATTAAGTATGAGAGTAAGAATGGAAATGAAGAGGAATTGCCAATTGATGAGTTTTTCTCAAACGAGCAATTGCTAGTTGCTGTTGCTGCATTGCCATGATTTGCAGATTTTGTCAATTACCTGTCTTGTGGAGTTCTCCCACTAGATTTGAGCTATCAACAGAAAAAGAAATTTTTGCATAATGTGAAATTTTATACATGGGAGGATCCATTGTTATTCAAGAGATGTAATGATGGCCTAGTTAGAAGATGCGTGCCTGAAGAGGAAATAAGAAACATTCTAGAGCATTATCATTCTTTTGAATATGGAGGTCATTTTAGTGTGGATAAAACAGTGGGTAAAATACTTCAAGCTGGATTTTATTGGCCACACATGTTTAAAATTGTGAGAGAATTTATTTTGAGATGTGACAGATGTCAAAGAGTGGGGAATATTTCAAGGAAAAATGAAATGCCACAATAAGAAATTTTAGAGATTGTGTTATTTGATGTTTGGGGCATAGATTTCATGGGACCATTCCCATTTCCCATCATCTTTTGGGAATAAGTACATTTTGGTAGGTGTGGATTATGTGTCTAAATGGGTTGAGGCCATTGCTTCCCCTACAAATGATGCAAGGATAGTAGTGAAATTTTTGAAAAGGTTTATTTTCACTAGATTTGGAGCTCCAAGAGCTATAATCACTGATGGTGGATCTCATTTCTGCAATAAACAGTTTCAAAATCTTTTGAAGAAATATGGGGTTACTCATAAGGTAGCTACACCTTATCATCCTCAGACTAGTGGGCAAGTTGAAGTATCTAATAGGGAATTAAAGAGAATTCTAGAAAAAACTGTTAATCATTCAAGGAAGGATTGGTCATTGAGGCTAGATGATGCATTATGGGCGTACAGGATAGCTTACAAAACACCCATTGGAACTACACCTTTTAAGCTAGTCTATGAAAAATCATGTCATTTGCCAGTTGAGTTGGAGCACAAAGCATATTGGGCAATCCGAACTTTGAATTTTGACTTAAACAATGCTGGAGAGAAATGGTTACTTCAATTAAATGAACTTGAAGAGATAAGGTTGGATGCATGTGAAAATGCTAAGATTTTTAAGGAAAGGACTAGATTTTGGCATGATAAGTATATTAAAAAAAAGGAGTTTAAAGAGGGTGATCTGGTTTTATTGTATAATTCTATACTTAGACTCTTTCCTGGAAAGTTGAAATCAAGATGGTCTGGTCCTTTCAAGGTCATCAAGGTTTACCCACATGGAGTTGTGGATATTTGGAGTGAAAAATCTGGTCTTTTTAAAGTTAATGGTCAAAGGCTCAAGATTTATATCACAGGCCAGCCCATTGAGAAGGGAACGAGTTGTTTCCTTGATGATCCACCAATTCACTGAATTAAAGAGGGTCAAGCTAATGACCTAAAATTAGTGCTTTTTGGGAGGTACCCCATAAATTTTTCCTTATAGTTAACTTTTCTTTTATTTTGTTTCATCTTACATCCTATTAAACTCAAATTTGACATTAAAATTTCTTTCTGCAGGTTGGCGGAGATTTTCAAGCAAATGTGTAAGCTAAATTAAAAGAATTAATGCCTGGGAAGTTGCTAAACCTTATATTTGTCTTCCATGATGCCTATTGATTTTAACAAAGTCAAATCTGAACTAATTTAAGATGTATGTCTAATTGCAGCAACATGGTGGAATGAAAAGCCATTTTAGTTACAGCATTTTGAGGAAATTAGTGAGAAATATAGGAACTTTCATGGTAATCAATAGCAACATGCTTTTGATTTTACTTTTTAGGTAATCAATTTTGATATAGTGCACTGAGATTGAGATACTTGCCATTTTATAATTTGTGAACTTTCATAATACAATTCTGCAAAAATTTAACCATGTGAACAGTGTCTGCAGCAGAATTTTATTCCTTGTTCATGAATTTTTAATAATGAGTTTGGGGTTGAATTTAGGTGTTATTACTTGTGGTGTGATTGTTAATGTGAATATTACTTGAATAATGTTTTAGTTTGTGTTTGGTGGATCGATAGATTTTAATTGTTCTTAGCAATTAATTGGATTCCAATTGAATTTTGAGTGAAATTTCTGGGTAAATTGTGTTTTGGATTTGGTTTTAGTGTGTTTTGGGTCACATTTCTGGGATTTTCATCAGGTCATTTAACACTAGGCTCAACATGATGTATGATGGGGGTAGTGTCACCACCAAAACCTGTTCTGGGCACTTTAAAATGCTAAAAATGTAAAACTTGCCGAGTGTTTCAAGGGGTCCAACATGCCTCATGTAGCACTTCATGTACAATAACACGGGGCATGTCATTTTTCCCTTATATTCCAACATGCCTCATGTTATTCATCTTACACCAATTGACACAGGGCATGTCACCGCTCACTATTCTTAACATGCCTCATGTTAGACACTAGGTATAACATCACTTAAACCTTTACCCTAGCCATTTTATTCTATTTCATCTCATCAGCCGCACGACCTAAGCCTTCACTGTTCCTTCCATGGTAGGCACCAAACAGCCATCCACCCACATACCCAAGCTGCGAGCTATGAAAATGGCTGCCAACAGTAACTCTTCAACCCCAACACCAAACCTTACACCACCCAATGCTAAACCCGAAACACCCATTTCGTCCCCAAATCCCAATATTCTCAATACGAACCCTAGTTCTCCACCTTGCTAATCCTCTCATTTCACCCCTAATCCCGACAATGCCACGCAAGACGCCACACTTCCCTCCCAAAAACACACCAAAGATGCCCCTTCAGCTGTATATGAAACACGAAAAAGAAAGAAATTAGCTCTCCACTCCTCTGCTCCACCGAAACAACCTAGAGTTGATTCCCCAAGACCCGTTAGCACCAGAACCCGCTCTACTACCCAAACTCTTATCTCACCGCAAAGTTATTTTGCTCCAATTAGGGTCCAATCAACCCCGCATCATTCACCAACAGTGTCTCAAACTGCTCTAGCTATCCCTCCATCTAGAAGTCAGGTAACCTCGTCTTACCCATGGACTTTTAGGGGCTTTAAAATGAGGAAAAATTATGAGGCCCTTGATAAAAAGAAAATTTTAGCCACCAAGTACATTGATGAACACAGCCTCAGGGAGATAGGGCTCTATGAATCTGTTAGTGAATATTTGGAAAATATAGGTTGGAGTGATTTTGCTAGGATTCAAGAACCTGCTTCTAGGGAATTGACAATTGAATTTTTAAGCTCATTGCAATTGGATTTCCAGCCTATGCAAAGTAACCATAGGGACACCATTTCCTTTAGGTGTTTGGGTTAGGACAGAGAACTTGACACTGTTCAAGTGAATGCTCTATTTGGTTTTTGTAATGATGGAGAAAAAGTGATATAGTGGCAAAGGACTATCTACGATCCCCCTACATTTTGGAAGTCTATTGCACCATATGGGAAATACTACAACCCTAGTTCTGCTAAGGCCTCAGCTATTCAAGACCCTGCTCTGAGATACTTGCAAAGATTTATGTCTTACACTATACTAGGTAGAGGGCACAGTAATGGGGTTGTAGGAAAGAATGATTTATTCTTTTTATGGTGCATGAAAGAGAAGAAAAAATAAATGGTACTTATTTTCTTTGCTCTCATATGGAACATATAGTCTCTAAGCATTCAGCTGGCAGTATAGTTATTAGAGGGATGGTGACTGTAATTGCCAAATCATTTGGTTTTAACCTTGACTAGTATGCTATGGTGTCTATGGTTGGCCAGTCTTTTCTAAATAGAATTATTATGACTCAAATGAAATTTTGTGTAAAGAGGGGTGATGTTTATGTGTTGGTAAATGGGGAACATGAGGGTACAGAGCAATAGCAGTCACAGGGTATAGGACAGCTTACTAATGCTGGTCCTTCAAGCTCACACCCACCTACTGCTAGACAATCAGACTTACTTGTTTTTCTTAAGGATTTGGAAGTAAAAAATTGACAGAATGAGTGCAGCACAACAGCCTATTTTTTATGCTAATTCTGATATTATGGTTGCTTTAAAGGCTTTAGAAGCTAAGGTTGATACTCTTGGTCAGAAGCAAGCCAAGCTCGAGAAAAAGATTAAAAAGAAGTTTTCTGCATTCAAGAAAAAGCAGAAAATCCACGACAAAGAAACGATTGACATTGATAACAATCTGACAGCCTCTTTTAACTAGCTGTACAACTAGGGCCAAGACATTTTTAAAGAGATGAAGGCTATGGTAGGAAACCTGGATACTGCTTCTGAGAAATCCACTGAGCAAGTACTTGCAGTAGCAAATGAGCCCATGCCATCCACCAATGAAGAAGACCAACCAGCTGTCTAGTTTTAGAATTTTGTTTTTGTTAATTTCAGTTAGTTTCTGAAACTTTAGTTTTTAATTGCGCAAATTGGTCAGTTTGCTTTATTCTTCAACTGTTAATTCCTGATCATTGAAACATTTATATGTTTTATCTATTTGTAAATGGTTTAATTTTTGTTTCTTTTAATTCTGTTTGTTTCATGAATCTTATGTTGGCTTGTTCATTATTGTTGGCTGCTTTGGTTTCTTTTGCTGAGATACTTGCACTATCTTTGCTATCCAAATTCCTATTGAATTGATCATTTTCTTTAATTTCAGTTTCAATTGGCTATTGTAATAGCATTACTGATATTGCTTTTTAATAGTCATATAATTGAATTATTAATAATACAGCAGCTGCTCTTCTCTTAGCATTGCCAATTCTGCCTCTAAGGTAACTTCTCGACATTCATCTGCCACATGTTGACACTACTTCCCTCTAACATGCCTCATGCTAAAGGCCATGCTTTCCAATGAGCTATTTGCATTGCTTCAAATTTTCAAAATTTTTTAAAACCCATCGAAACTTTCATGGAGCATGACATATCCCATGTTGATACCCCATATCAGTTCCTTAGCAGTTGGCACAGGGCATGCTAATTTACCTTTACTTCAACATGCCTCATGCTTTTTGATCAACATGCCTCATGCTCCCAATACTTATAATTCACATGCCTCATGTACATATTCTGATCATTAACCACTAGGCATGTACATTCTACATGGTAACTTTGTTTCACTCTTTCTTAGTTTATATCTCTCCAAGTTATCATTTATTGAATTCATTGATATTTCTGTCACTTCGATTAAGCCAATGAGGACATTGTCTAATTTGAGTTTGGGGGAGGGCAAAATTTTTGCAAAATTTTTAATCCTTTTTATTTACATTAATTAAATTGCATTTTATTTATACTTAGTTACTTAGTTCACATTCACCAAACACCTGCACCATGTAAATATATACACTTGCATATAGATATCATATAGATTACGTATAGTTTTTATTTCATTTTTTTATTTTTTTTTATTTAATTTTTGCATTCATTTTAAGAATTATGCATACATAAAAAAAATAAATAAATAAATTTTTACCTAATTCTTAGAAGATTGAGAATCATTTTGAAAAGCAATTGAGCTTACCTCTAGATGGATTTGATGGATTGAAAGTTCCGGATTGGTATGAGGTTATGAGATTCTTATTTAGGTTTATATCTTCTTAGCCAAGGGCCACCCAATTAATTACATTGAGTTTTGAGTGCTTAGAGAAAACTCTAGAATAAGAAATAACTAATTGTGTCTCACCAATCCTAGAATAAGCCTTCTAGATCTTTCGAGACGAAATTTTAGCATTTACTTGAAAAGAGAAATGATTAAGGCATTCTTCGAATTTTAAACTCACATTTTTAACCTTAACCAACCTCAATTTTTAACCTTAACCAACCTCATTTTAAATTTTCCCTTTGAAACTAATTTGAGCCTTCATTTATACCCCTTATTTCTTTGGTAACCATAATCTAGCTAGCCATAAACCTAAACACTTACCTACCCTTTATGAGAATAATTTGTTTAAGTGATAGATACTTAAAAAAAAAAAGAAAAAAAAAGAGGAGAAAAAATGTAATAATTAAATGGGAGAAGTACTCATGTAAAATTGGCTAGCAATCATATCATGTTGCGAAAAACAAATTATTTACCACCCAAATATATAAAGAAATGAGTTTGGGGGTAGATTAAAAAGGGACAATTGCAATGCAAAATTAAATGTTATTTATATAGTCCCTAAAAGAGTTGCAAAAATTGTATGCTAGCATTGGTGAATTATTGTAAAGTTCTTCCTCCCATTTGATTCTAAAAAAAAAATAAAAAATAAAAAATAAAAAAATAAAAATAAAAAATAAAAAAATAAAAGAAAAGTGTATCTTGATCTTTTTAATAATTTAATTATTCTCATGTTTTGCTTCCCTTTTGCCTTTTCTTTGTTAGCCACATTATTACCCATTAGCCCCATTACAACCATTAAAAGTCATTTTGATCTCTTGATTGTGTTTTGTTACATTAGTGGAGATTGGAATAGTTAGTTTGCCTATGGGATTGGCACATTATTCATCCATTTGAACTATTTCCATTATCATTTGAGACGCTTTAGTTTATGGATTATTTTAGAGCCTATTTTAGCATTATTTCTCTATGTAATTGATTGGTTTGGGTTTGATGGAATGAATAATTGACCCAAGGCTAAGCGGTGATAACTTTGGTGAGAATTGAATTCCTTATACCTTGAAGGTGGATATATGGTTTGTTGGTGGCTAGAGGTAAGTTTGAAAGCTTGAATGAGTGATTTTTATGAATTTAAGAAAAGGTACCCCAATTGCATATAATTGTTTTTAATTTGCTTGAGGACAAGCAAAGATTAGAGTTTAGGGAATTTGAGAAACTCATTTTATATAAGTATTTTAGGGTAGTTTTGCATCTATTTTACCATTTTTAGTTTAGTAATTTTATGCTTTTAATGCTTATTTTAGTTAATTTGTTAATTTTAGTTTCATTATATTTGATTTTCGGAATTTTAATGTTTTTGATAATTTTAATAAGGTTTAAAGGCAAAAATGTCCATATAGAAGAAATTCAAAGTGATCTGGAAGCTTAAAGTAGAGTGAAAAGTGAAGAAAATTTGCTTAAAGGAGAAGACCAGCTGAGACTTTCAAGGACCTCCCTATGCCCCGTGTTGAAGGTCGTGTAATGATAAGAGTTACCCAGCAGAAATCAACATGAGGCATGTAAATTCACACTGGGTCGTGTAAACAAAGATTTTGGAGAAAGCACGCCGAGACTTTCAGGGACTCCCACATGCCCGGTGTAGCTGGTCGTGCAGAATCTAAAGGCTCCTCCTCTGAATCAACATGAGGCATGTGGAAAACAGCTTAAATCAACATGAAGCATGTGGGATGGCGCTGGCAGATTTGCTGACATGAAAAAATTTTCTCTTTTCACACCTTTTACATCTTTTATCCTTATCCCTTTAGAGACTATTTTTAGGGCAACCCTTGAGGGGATATAAAAGCATCATATTCTCATTTTTACCATAAGCAGAAAGAGAGAGAAAAATCAAAAGAAAAAGGAAAGAGGAAATCACGCCATTTTTGGAGGAAGAACACCTGCAGAGTGACATTTTTCAACTTCCATTTTTAGATATTTGGATCTTCTTCTTCTGAGTTCTTTTATTTTTAGTTTTATTTTCATGTTTTCTTGCTCTATTTCATATTTTCTACTTGTAAATACAAGCATGAGTGAGTAGATACTTAAGATTTTAGAGTTGGGTGTAATGATTTAAGTTTTATTTGTGGATTTGGACTGGTTTTAACCAGATTTTTAGTATATATAAGCTTTGATTCTTATTTTGTGTGCTTATTTACATACCCATTATTGGTACCCTTTGGGTTTTGTTCTTAATCTTAGATTGAAGGACCGAGAGGTGAAAATCTATGATAGATAATCAAGATAATGAACTTAATCACCTAGTATTAGAAATAAACTAGTGGGTTAAGAGGAATTTCAAGTTGATTAAAATGCTTAAAGGGTTTTGGGTAATTAAACATCGCATAAGAATGGAGTTTAGTTTCCTTTAAAACACTCTTTAGTTTGCTTGAAAGAGAAATTAAAGGAAATCAGAATCAACTTCCTTCAAACTTGTATTTCCCTTAATCTTGGCTTTGCCTATCCAAATCCCAATAAAATTTACTTCATGAACCTCAACTCTGGAATCAATTTTTACCATTAATTAATTAAATCTTTTGTTACTTGCTGAAATTTTAGTAAATTAGTATAGTGCTTAGAATTTTAATTACTTCATTCATCATAATTTCTTCATTTTCTCAATTTAATTTGTTGTATCTCTTACTCTATTTTTGGCACAAATTACCGATAGCCCAAATAATCATAACTTTTATAGTTTTGTACTCAAACAACAAATATCTGTGGGACGATATCTTTTCTTTACTACTTGAACAACCCGTATACTTGTAGAGTACGCAATCAGTGATGGTAAAATGATGTAATTAAATGAGAATTTATCTTAAATAATCACTTTTGTCTTATTTACAAAAATATGTAATTAACTATAATTATAATTTTATTTATAATTATAACAATTCAATAATTCCTCCTATGTCCCTTTTAATTTTTCATATTTCTTTTTGTTAATTTAGTTCTATTCTAATATATCAATCTCACTCATTTTAATTGACATTTTAGTCAAAAGTCAACTCTTCAAGTGAATTGACCAAAATGCCCTTCATCGGGCTATAGTCCATCTTTTTCAATAATATCGATTAAGTCCATAACCCGATGGTTACTTTGGTTTTTATTTTGCTTATCTTAATTAATTTCCATTTCATTTTTAGTCCTTGTGTTGGCTTTGAATAATATTATTCACAGACCAAAAATAGTACTATTCAGAGCTCCGAATTCTCGGGACGTTACAATATATTTACTACTTTAACTACTACACTACGGAGGGCATCTTCAACTACAATGGGCTATAATCCCTTCCTCTTGGATTATGCCCTTTCTCCACCTATGGTCAAAGCCTCTTTCCCTTCATAGGACTGCAATAGGAAAGAGCCCCTCATTAATGGGCAAAGCCAAATCCTCAGTAATTGGCAAAGCTCCTCTCTACAATTGGTGACAGCCTCACACTATAAGCTAAAAGCCAAATAAGTTTTCCACCATTCTCCTACATAAAGTGTTAGTCAGCTGAATCCTAATTTAATTAGGAATCCTACTCAATTTAGGAATAATAATAAAATAGGAGTTCTAGTCTATATAGGAAATACACCTTCATTCTATTGAGGAATATTTCTCCTACTCAAATTATTAGGAAAAAGTTTTCAAATCAACTAGGATTTTAGGTAATAAATCTAACACTAAACATATCACTCTTCCAATGTTTCTGTATACTGGATTACTAGTAGCCACACCACCATTTATAAGATTAAATTCTTGCACATTTCCATCTAAATCTTGGTTCTGCAATAAGCAGTGAGAAAAGTTGGCGCTGCTGAGGTAGCTATGCATATTTTTGAGAGTGAAGCATTAAGAATTGAGTGGGCTATCACCTGCGCAAGGAAATTGAAACTTCATCTAAGATTAGTGAGAGTAGATATAGTAGTACATTGTTAACTTCAAGGTTAGAAGATTAAGTAATTTTGATGAACTTTATATATCAAAATATTAAGAAAATTAGTCGGTTAGGGTAATTTAATTAGTCTTTCTTAATCTTTAAAAGAACATAGAATATAGAATTTTCGAGTTTAAATTTGTCCAACTATTGTTGGTGAGGTTACTATTCTTATAATAAACATTATTTGAAGGAGAATGTTACCTTCCATCATGTAATGCATTAATTATTATTAAAACTTTTAAATCTCTATAATAACAACTAAACCTTAATTCTAAATGAGTTGGGGTCAAACATGTGAATTTTTTTTTGCCATTCATCTTTTTTTAGAATTAATTTCACATCAATATTCAAAAATTATAAATCTTTTGATACTAACTTATGCTATGTCATCTTATGTCTTTCTCTTCTTCTTGTTATTCCTGTTATCATTAACTTATCACACTTTCAATTTAGGACATAGCTTTACATTAGACATAATCAAATCATTTTAATTGACATTTTCTCACTTTATCTACAATGTGTGCAACATACACCTTTGCACGAATGTGATTATTCTTAATCTTGCCAATTATTGCACTATTAGACATACATTTTAATATTCGGATTTTTGCCACGCTCATCTTATAGATATGTAGTACCTTAGATATTAACATTCACTCTCATAGTTGGCTTTACCACAATTATATAAAATTTACTTTTCACTTTATAATGCGGTGCACAAATCAAGATCAATATTGAAGAACTGCATTTTCCATATTTTACAAAACTTTCTAGATTTAGTTGGATTTTTATTTTTGCTATTTAATTTATTTGTGTTTCCTAATTTACTTAGAACTATAAAACATTATTCCTATTTGGAATAATGTCAAAAAAATCCTGAACTTTGAGGGTTTTTTTTATTATTTTACCCCAAACTTTTTTTTAATAAAAAATATCCTAAATTTTGAACTTTTTATAATTATTCCCTGCCATTTATTCCACTTTTAATTCTAACGATGAAAATGTCCCAAAAAAAAATTTAAACTTTGCCCTTTTTAACAATTGAACCGTAAACTTTTTTGTTTTTAATAATTATACCTTGAACTTTGAAATTCATTATAATTGAATCCCACTATTAATTGGCCTGTCAAATGCTAACAAAGGTGTCAAGTTAGCACTTATAGTCCCCCAAATTAAAACTAATTGAACCTAACTTACAATAAAATAAACTCTAATTGATGAATTAATGGGTCTTGTTGAGAGGGCATGTTGACAGGGAGTGAGGTTGAGTCTTCATAATGGCAAAGTTGGGTTGAGCAGAGGTGAGCATCACAGAGATGATGGCTTGTTGAGGTGATGAAAGATAGTTGAGAGAGATGTTCTATGCTTTGATGCAGTAGGGGAGGAATAAGTTCGTTGAGCAACAATGGTGGAGTGAGTGGGTGTAGGAGATTGATGTGAAATGGCTTTATGAGAAGTGGAGGTTGAAGGGAGTTAGGAGCCAATGAATGGAGATGTATAAGATAAACCTCTATGTTATTAACAAAATTAGTAATAGTTTTGCTGGAAATGATTTTCTTTTTTTTTTCTTTTATTATAAATTATGTATAATTAGTATCAATTTGTAAGATTAGAAATGCTGACCTATGCACCTTTGTTAGTTTTGAATGGGGCAACTAATGGTGAGTCTTAATTATAGTGAAATTCAAGGTTCATGGTATATTTGTTTAAAAAATGGTTTGAGATACAATTTTTTTTTTTAAAAGGCAATGTAACACCCTCACTTTAGCTAGTCCGTATATTCGACTGTTCCAGTGATTAATGTCGGTCCAGACAGTCGAAATGTCTGGAACTATATGTAAACTAGAGTGATGAGTCATAAATAATTCAAATAATAGTAAGAAAAATTAAGAAAAAATTTTAGCAATGAAATACAATGAAGTTAAATGAGCCGGTGCCCCGGCGATGGGTGACCTAACGGGAAGTTGCTGTAAAAATAGCTAGTAGCCCTAGACCCAAGGAAAACCCTGTAAAATAATTTATGGGATGCCAGAGAAAAGTTACAGTGCCCTAGGTAGCATTAAAATACCAAGAAAATGTTAGGAGAATTTTTAATATCGGTACAGACAATTTTATCTTGTTAAGCAAAATGGAGGGCATTTTGGTCATTTCTCCTTCAGAGACGATTTTTGACCAACTTATCCATTTAGGTAAGTGAATTATAAGACATAAAATGTGAGTAAATATTGATAGTAATTTAATAAAAAATTATTACAAGAGAAAGAAAAAGAAAATGAATTTAAACTTAATTATTACACAAGCATGATATAATTAAAACCCCTTAGCTAATCAAAATTTAACAAACACATCTATAAGCATTAAATAAGAGAAAAGAAGTCAAAATAGCAAAAAAAAAAAAAAAAAAAAAAAACAATCTGCTCTTTACCTTCAACCTCTTGGCCGAACCTCCATGGCCATTTTTTTCCACCATATTTTCAAGCTTTAAGCTTGAATTTTCTCTTTGTCCATCCACTAAAATCCCTAAGCCCCTTTACTAAAATTTATCCCCACATCAAGAGAAACATTTTGATTATCAAAAAGTGAGGAAATTCCAAAGTTTCTACAAGTGCAAGAAGTGGTCATTAAGAGGTTAGTGCACTATCCAAGTTCCCTCTCTCTTATAATTGTTGTAAGCATGCTAGATTAAGTTGAAATCTTATGGAATTGAAAGAATATGATGAGGAATTGAAAGACTTGAATTTCAGCAGCCATGAGAAACCTTGTGGAAATTATGATTTTGATGGAATTAATTTGCTTAGTAATATCCTTGATGAGTTTGTATATGGTAGGAGTTGAATTACAAGGTCTTATGCATGAATTGGGTGAAGTGATGAATTAGGGTTAGGGTTTTGAACCAACGATTGGAAATTTGATGATATGTTAATAAATTGATGTTTTTGAGATCAATTATGGACTATTTGAAGTGCATGGAATATGATTTGAGGTTGGTAGTAGTGTGGAATGGTGGTATTGAGAGTGTTGTATTTATGCAGGGAATTCTGGACCTATGAGTCCAGTGTATTTAAATAAACATAAGTAGAGCTAGACAGCTCCAATTGGTATGAGGCCAATTAGAGATGAAATTTAAGACCTTAAGCCACATTTTTCATGAAGAAACACTGCCCAGAAAACTAACTTAAGTTGACCTAAAAATTGCCTCAATTCGGGTAATGCATAAGCTGTCCCTGGAAAATGATCTAATAAACAATGTTTGTTCATTTGGCCATAACTCAGTGTAGAAATATCCAATTGACCTGAAATTTATATCAATGAAAAGCTTAGACAATTTAGAACAACCTTCATGTGGAACACAAACTCAAATTCTGGACTTAACCTAATGGAATTGTCCACCAAAGTCAGGACACCAAATCTGGCAGAACCAATTCTACCCAGAATTCTGGTACAGGTCAATCCGGCCATTTATGGTAAAATGGCCATAACTTGAGTTACAAAACTCTAAATGGAGTGATTCAAAAAGGGAATTAAAGAAGACACATAAAGGAACAACTTTCATGAAGAAAGTTTTGTCATATTTTTACTGTAGTTAGGTCCAATGGAATAGTGAATTTGGACCTCAAATTCTGAAAATTTGAAATAAAACTTAGGAGGCTAGGAATTGAGTTTGGCAATTGCCAATAAAAAAAAATGCAAAATGTGGTATCTTGGTGAACTTAAGCTTAACAAATCTATTATGAATTAAAAAGTCAATCTTTAAAGGGAAATGGTCAAGTGAATAGTAACCCCAATGATATAGGAAATGGTACACTAAATTAGAAAAAAAAAACTATTAGGATGGTTAATATAGATAATGTGACTAATGAATTTAAATTCTTGAAGTTGAATGACTCTAGGATTTAAGGAAAATTTAGTTAAATTTGAAATTCATGAAATGTTCATAGATTACTTGGAATATGAATGATAATTTATATACATAGTGTAATGAAAAAATGAATCACATGAATGTGTGAATAGGACATTAGTTCTCTTTATGAGAGAAGGGAAGAATGTTTTGAGTACAATGGTATGTGAAACAATTGATGTGAATTGTGATCAATGTATATAATATGATGAATGTATAAATTACGTAAGAATGCAATTTGAAAATTTTGTTTCCAACAAAATTTGAATTAAAATGCTATAAAATATAAATAGGAATTATAATGAAATAATAAAATATATTAATGCTTAATGGTACCTATGTGCCCATGTATTGCCTAGACACGTATGTTAAATTGGATAGATTGGCATGCCAATAGGATATTATTTTAGCAGTACTGCGTAAAACTTTATGCCTGTATTCATGGTTTTATGCCCGCACTCATGGCTTTTATACCTAATTACTTGTTATCATGTCTTTTAGCCATAGTGATATATTATCATGGCTTTTTAGCCATACTGACTGCATACGTGGTTGACGAACTGAGCTTACACGTCCCATGGTATGACGGCCCGAGACACTGTGGTGTCCAATGCCAACGACCCGTTATCCAGTTTAGTCAGCCTGTCATAGGTTACTTAGGCAGTGAAATTTATTGAAATAAGTTAAGAATATTAACAATTAAAAATATTAGAAATTAAATAAATGAGTAAGAAGACCTAAAATAAATTAGATTAATTATTTAGCAGAAAGAATTGAAATGAACTGGACTGATGTTAAAAATTTATCTATTATGAAATGACTCTGAGAGCCTTAGTTATTATGAAATAATCAAAGATAACCTAGAAAGTATTAAATTAAATGATACAAAAGATTAGTAATAGAATTATAATTTAAATAAATGTTACAATGAACTATGTTTTATTTCTATCTGTATTTTGTATATTATTTTCTTTGTTATATTATTGCACCACTAAGCAGAAATGGTTAACGGGATAGATTTGTTTCCTTCGCATAGGTACTGAAGCTAAAACCTAGTGAACATTTGACTTGAATTTTTGGAGTCTAAATCTGCAAAAGTGTCAGAAGTGTATAAGATTGTCACCTCCTCAGCAATGCATGTAGATAGGGCCCATATACGTCATATTATGTATTTTATACATTATAATTAGTTATTATATTGAAATGTAAATTATGGAATTATAATTAATTTGTATATCATGTAATTTATGAATTTATGTAATTAGTTTGTATATTGTGTAATTAATGAAGATTTGAAAATTTTGATGTATGAATTGAACATGGAATGAGTTGCAAGAGTTGAATGTGAAATGATTATGATGAACATGGATGATATTTTTATTATAAAATATTATTGAAAATTTCAAGTAGGTGAATAATGAAATACGCCAACTGGATATAAAATAGGGAAAACTCCGTCAATTTCTCATATGAATTTAATTGATATTAAAATATAACGAGAACAAAACTATTAAAGGAATAAAGTAAGATAAGATAGGGTGCTCCAGAACTGAATACACTGTAGACAGCTGAGGGGTGTCACAAGCAAAGTTTGAGACTTTTTTTAACATTGCTTATGCTGACACGGCAAAGTCCGTTACACTTAACGGTGTAATAGATTGTAGGGTGTATTTGTAAACAAGTTAAAAATTATAGGATTTTTATTAAAGAAATAGTTTGGGATATAATTGTAAAAAATCTCAAAATTCAGAATTTTTTGGACTTGATCCCATTTTAGTTTAGGTCTTTTAAATATTTTCCAACTTAAATTAGAATTTAAAACTCTATAATAGCCTTGCACTGATATAATTTTTAGATTTTAGATTTTATTATTCAGAATTTCTTTTAATAAAACTGTGTTTGCATTTTTAATTTTTAATTTTGTATTAATTTACTTTAAAATTTGTATTAAGTGTTGTGTTTATTAAAGTCTTGAATTAGCTTTTATTAATCTTTCATTGATTTAATCATATGACATCTTTTTTTACATTGCGCACTGGGCCACTTTATTAAAAAATTTTTAGTTGCATAGCATACTCTCGCAACCCTCAATCTGGTTCAATCTATCTTGATTTTATACGTTATATTTTTTTTATCTATTATTTTATTTTGGGGATGATATTATAAAATTTAAATAAATTAATATTCATAATCTTTTCTTATCCCATTCAACGGCATTGCCTCTCATGAAAATCATGGTTGAAAAAATTTGTATAGTTTATTCCCAAATGATGAGAGTGGTTCTCCTTCTTCCCATGCTTGAAACTCATCTTGTTATTCACTCACTTCAATATGATAGGTCTCTGTCAAGTGTTAAAACTTTTAGTTCATAGCGAAATCCATGGCCATGTGGGGGCAGTGACCACCTTAAAGATCAAGACTCCAACAATACTCCATGATCATGCTCTCCATAATTCAACCTAATTTCTTTTTTACATTATTTTTTTAAAGAAAATTTTTAATTTAAAAATTCTTAAATTATATAAAGAAAATAAATAAATCTAATTTTACTTTAAAAGCTAACTCAAATAATGAAGATTTATTTTAATTTTATTTATAACACAAATATTTTATTTCAAATGGATGTGAAATAAAAAAATTTTTTTTATATTCAGACATAAATGTTTAGAATATAAAATTTATAGATAAATAAATTTATATATCTTATGGTATTAAAATAAAATAGATTTTAATATCACATAAAAAAAATCAAAAGAAAAATTATTTGGATATAAACTGACACACGGGTGCCAGTAGACGCAACCTGCATTCATAGTGGGGTTCACGTTGGTAGACCAGAGTAATGCCTGCTGCTTAATCATTTCTTTGTTTTTTTTTTTTTTTTTTTTTTTTTTAATATCTTTTTTCTAGTGCTTATTCCTTTATGCGCTCATCATGGAACTTCACAGCGAGGCTTCAGCTTAAAGGAAACATCAAAATTGAAGATTGAAACCAAAGTCAAAAGCATATTTAAATATTTTAAAATTATGTAATTAGATTAAAAATAATTATAAAAAAAATTCTTTATGGTCTGATCTTCCATTCAAAATATTCTACTTCTATGTTAATTATTTGCCCTTGCGTATCCGTGTAGAGAATTAAATATATTATTTAAAAGTTATTAAATTAATTATAAATTAAATTTAATATATTTAATTATAAAAAAAATTTTAAATTATTTTTAATAATAATAATAATAATAATAATATTTTTCTTCAAATAAATTAAAATCAGTTTCTATATGTGGTTGTTATTTGTTTCCCCACATGAAGTTGTAGCAGACTTATAGAAATTATTTTTAAAATTAAATATTCTCTTAAAAAATAATATTTTTTTTATATTTTCTATATAAAATATAACTCTATGCAGTTTTGAAAGAAAAACCTTAAAACTCTTTTAAAATTAAAAGGATTCCATTACCAAATGAAAAATTAATAGGATCCCATATTTTTCTCTTTGTCTTAGTTTACACCGAGCAAAATGGAACAAAACTATGGTAGATTTCCTTCTTTAAATTAAGACCCTTTTCGTGAACATTAACTATTCGGTAAATATTAATCAGTTATTTTATTAATTAGCTGTCAACTGTTTATTAATTATTAGCGATTAAATATTAATCATTAATGATTAATTATTTATATTATAATTTAAAATAGAAATATTCAGTAAAAATAATTATTATATTAGCTATTAAATATAAAAATAATGATATCATTTTGTTGATTCAAGTAAAAATATTTTCTTAATCCCAAAAAGTTAGGAGGAGTGACTTTTTATTAATTATTCTCTCAATCTCCAATACTAGTATAAATATAATGTTACTAAATAGTATAAATAAGAGAGACAGTGTTTAATTAGGATCAAAATATTAAACGCTACTTTAAAAATTATTGTCAAATATGATTTAAATTAAATATTTTTATATGTTAATCAATCAATGGTTTTACAAAATTTTAAATTTTATTTTATAATATGGTGCAATATCATTGATTCGAATTAGTAAAGTTGGTCCAAATAAGATTCTTCAGTAATGATTAATTAGTAAAAAGATTTTTTAAAAGTAAATATTTTCTATAATTGATGATTTAAAAAAAAACTAAACCTTAGCAAATTTTTTAAGTTTCTGTATTCAAATTCAAACCTTGGAATTTTCTTCAAAAAATTAACCAATAAAATACTTTAAGGAATTTTTCAATTTTGGAATTTCTTTTTAACTGTTGAATAGTTGCTACATTGAAAACTTGACAAGGGGGATTGTGGGAATGAATTTAATACCGTTGAAAATAGCTAATTTTAAAGTAACTTTCACAGTCTACATAACTACAAGAAAATGATAGGGAAAAAAAAAATTAAAGAGCAGAAAGAAAAAGATAGAAAGAGAGGAAAAAGTATTTATTTTATTGTATTTAAAAAGTCAAAATTAAATTAAATAGAAAAGGATGGAAAGTATTTTTATTTAATGTAGATGGTTGGGAGGAGAAGAAAATTATAATTATCAAAGAATATTTATTTTTATTAATTGATTTTTAATTAAATAATGAGGGTTAAAGGAGTTAAAAAAAAAATTTATCGTCTATTATAATTACAAATTAAAATTTAGAAGTATTGCTTAGAGAAGATATCATTGAAAATTATCATACCTAAATTCGAACTCAATTAATATTTTAAAAATTCAAATTCATTTTAAAATTGATTAAAATTTATTTTTAACCATGCAAACTTATTCTAAAACTGATTATTATTATAAAAAAATACTCGAATCTATTTAATTTTATATATTTTAATTAATAATATATATAAAAAATATTTTTTATTAATAATTTATATTTTAAAATTTAATAATTTTATAAATATTTAAATTCTATTTTATTTAAAATAAAAATAAATAAATTTATAAATATTATTATAAAAAATTATATTATATATTTTATATTTAATTAAGTATTTATATAAATGAGTTCAAGTAATAGATACCCAACATGTAAAATTCGAACTTGACTCGAACTATTCACGGATATTATTTTTCAAATATAAACTTATTCCAAAGCCGATTATACACTAATTATAATATTTATAAATTATATATATATTATTTTAAATAAAATAGAATTTAAATATTTTATGTAATTATAAAATTTTTAAAATATAAATTATTAATAAAAAATAACTTTTATATAAATTATTAATTAAATTATATAAAATTAAACGGGTTCAAATATTTTTTGGATCATAATAATCGGATTTGATGTGAATTTGAGTGGTTAACAATAAATTTTAAATGAGTGTGTGAAGGGTTCTGGTTTTGAAAATATTAATCAGGTTCAGACTCGAGTAGCGTGATTTTCGTGAGTACCCTCCTCGCTGTCATCCCTACTAATAACGTGATTATAGGATCTTAATTTTAATTAAAATAGGTTTAATGTATTTAATTATAAAAATTTTAAATTATTTTTAATAATATTTAAAATAATAATATTTTCTTAAAATAAATTAAAATCAGTTCTACATGTGGCTGTCATTTGTTTCCCCACATGATGTTGTAGCAGGCTTATAGGAATTATTTTCAAAACTAAATATTCTTTAAAAAATAATATTCTTTGCTATGTTTTATATATAAAATATAACTTTATATAGTTTTGAAAGAAAAACCTTAAAACCCTTTTAAAATTAAAAGGATTCCATTAACAAATGAAAAATTAAAAGGATTCCATAGTTTTCACTTTGTCTTAATTTACATTGAGCAAAATGAACAAAAAATGGTAGATTTTTCTTGTTTAAACTAAGATTCTCTCAATTAGCTATTTTATTTGTAACCCCTCACTTTACGTAGTTCATACATTCGACTATTACGGTGACCTAATATCAGTCCGAACAAGTGAGAATGTCTGGAACTACACTTCAGTGATAATAAACATGCATAAAATGATGAAATAAATAAAAAAGAAAATACAAAAAAATTAAGAAAAAATAAAAGAGAGGAAATAAAACTAGGTTAAACGAGCCGGCAACGTAACAATGGGTGACCGCACCGGGAAGTTACGGCGAAGGCAATTGCCGACCCCAGGATCGCGGGGAACCCTCAGAATTAATTTTCGAGATATAATTAAAGGCCTATAGAAGTGTAATTGACATTAGAAATGTCAAAGAAAAATTAATGAATTAGTACAAATAAAAACGAAAAATCAAGAAACCAACAAAAATTGGTATTACCGAAAAATCGGGAATACAACCCGCAGAGGGGCATTTTGGTCATTTGATACCTAGAGTTACCTTTTGACCTCAATGTCCATTAAAAATAAGTGGTATTATAGTTTGAAAATGTCATGAAAATAAGAAATTGGGTATATAATATAAATAGTGAAAGATTGGTGGCAAAATTGCAATTAAAGGGACTTGGATTAATTTAATCATTTAATTATCAATTAGTGCTCCACTAACCATGAATTATGGGACCTATATAAAGCAAAGTGGATAGAATTTCAGTCCATCTTCAACCTCCCATACACTTAGTCGAATACATCCACCATTAAACCTCCATGGCCAAAGCTTGATCAACCTTCATGCACTCCATTTCTAGCCACCTTTCACACTAATTTCCTTCATTAATCTTTGCCTACTCAACTTGGAGAAGCTATTGGGAGCAAGAAAGGAGAGTTTTGGTGAAGATTTAGGAAAGCCCAAAAGAGGTAAGTGTCCATTTCTTCTTCCTTTCTTTAGTAAACTTGATTATTAGGTTGAGGTGAGTTGAATGGTGAAGAGAATTGAAGGATTTGTTGAGTTATTGAATTGTTCAATTTTGGCAGCCATGAGAGTCAAAGATGTTGAGTTTTTCTTACATTTAATTGATGGGAATTAGTGTTGATTAAGTTAATTTTAAGTACTAGCAAATTAATTTCCATGTATGTGTAATTGAGCAATTGAATTTAAGGGATTGGAAAGAAATTTTGGAAGCCTTGGCAAATTGCCATTTTCGGCAGTCTTGAATCCCATGGAAGAGTGCTGGATTTCATGAATTCATTTGATAAATTATGGTATTGATGAATTAAGGGCAGTGTATATGAAGTAATGGTTGGGAAGTATATGTAATAATTAAGTGATTTCATATATATGTTATGTTGAATTTAACTTTGTGAATTAGGGTTGTATAATGTACATTGAGCACTTGTATATTCTGCCCAAATTGACATAATTGAGATATGATGAATGGTATAGAAGTGCTAAGAATGTATAATTGTAGTTTTGGGAGGAGAAGAAATGTCAATTGGGAGTGTTCTTTTACATGTAGGTTGTGTGTGTTAAAGGCAGTAGGTAAATTGAATCATAAGTAAAAATTTGTGACCCCAATTGGTACGAGGCCAATTGGAGGTTAAACTAGACATAAAATAGGCCAACTTTTATGTAGAAAACTTGCCAAAATTCTGTCTAGAAAATGACCTAAAAAGTGATAAAATCTGGATTGCCTAAAATGTGAACCCAGAATTTGATCATATGAACAGTAATCAGTCTTTTGGCCATAACTCACTCAAAATAAGTCCAAATGACCTGAAATTTATACCATTGGAAAGCCTAGATATAGGGCTACAACTTTGGTAAAGACCCCCTAGCTCAGAAATGCCAATTACCAAGTCAAAATGATTGCCAAATTTGGGTTACAAAAACTGGTTGAATTAACTTTGACCTAAAAATGACCTAAACTTTGCAATATAAGTGCAACTTGACCAGAAATAGTGAAATGACTATAACTTAGTTCATAGAACTCCAAATGACAAGAAATCAGTCCCAAAATTTCAATACACATAGATCTATAATATTGGTAATTTGACCAAAGCCCAGAAATCAAGGGAACTAGGTCAATTAAGTTGATTAAGTTGACACACTAAATCTGGAATTGGTACAATTGATCATTAAGTTCAGAAAATTCAATTAGGCATATCTCCCACAAGAAATCTCCCAATGTAATGAGTCATACCAATCTGGAAAGCTAAGAAAGAGACCTCAAACATTATTTTAGACAACTTCCTCAAATTATAAATATATAAGGTCAGAATTTAAGGTCAAAGCCATTGACCTAATTGAGGACCATGCCAATATAGGACCTTTGAGTTCAAGTTAACAATTTGTTTATAAAGAATTCTATAAAACATGAAAAATGGTAAGCAAAATTTCTGGTTGTCCCTAAGACATAGGGCAACAATACTTATGAAGAATGCTAGCCTCAATGTGATTACAAATAGTTCAAATAAATTAGTAAAATCAGAACCGAAAATGCCTAAAAAAGAAACTAAAATTTAGATTTGACCTAGTTATGGTTAATTGACCATAACTTGAGCTATACAACTCCAAATGGAGTGATTCAAAAAGAAAATTAAAGAAGACACAATAAGAAACAATTTAATGAAGAGAAATCTGTTAAATTTATACTGTAGCTTGGTCCAATAGACAGTAAACATTGGCCCTGAAATCTGAATAATTACAATAAAATCTAATAAGCTTTGAAATAAAATTGGCAGCATATATCAACATGTGAGGAATGAAAAATGGAACATATTAGTGACATTAAAACTAAGTCACCTAGTGTACATTAAAGGTCAACATTATAGGTTGACTAATGAAAGGAATAATATTAATAAAATTTAATTATTGAACATTATTAGAAACAATTTAAATGAGTACTAAAACACTTTAAATTGTGTGTTTCAGTTAGAAAAGACACTGGGAAGGGAAAAGATCCACTGAGTCAAGGCCAAGAGGCAACTCATCAGAGGTTTGTGCACAACTAGTTTTTAATTGATTTTGTTCTGAATATTCCATATGATTAAATGAAGTTATTTTCCTTATGTATTATGTTTATCAAGTATTGGATTTAATTCAATGATTATTGAAATTATTATAGTATGTATGAATTTAGCTTTGTGAAATAGTATTTCAACAAGTATTAAGCATTGTTGTAGATTGAATAAATTATGTTTTGGAAAATTGTGATAGAATATGTTTTGAATTGTGATGGGCAATTTGCATGGAAAAATACAAATTTATGTTTTGAATTGTGATGAGCATAAAAATTATTGGATATTGGAATTGACATTGAATTGAATTGTGTTGTGATTTATTCTCACAAAAAGGACAAAGAGATTCATTATATTGTTTTATATTTCACTATAGATGATTGACTAGGTTATTACCCGTGTCTCTCATTTGTTGAGGAGACAATTGAGTTAGCTTTGTTTTGATTACCATGGTACGTGCACATGCTTAGATTCTCCTCTTATTAGAGGTTAGATATAAGTTTTTATGTTATGGCCCTTTCGGAAGTTTCATTATTATGGTGTGTACTGTGCACGATGATTCGACCTCCCCAACCATAGGGAGTTAGAATCCAATTCGACCTCCCCGACCATAGGGAGTTAGAATGACCCCGGAGATGGCCCTTTCGGATTAGTCTTGCATAATTAGTGAGATAAAGAATGGTTTTTGAATAGTAAAGAATTTCGATTTCAAATGGAATTTATGCATAATTGATTTTGTTGGAATTAATCTTTATTTCCATGATTGCTGAAATTACTTTAAATGTCCAGTTGTGATTTGATAAATTGAATTTCGTAATCAAAGTCACTTTATACAAATGATTTATATTATTGGCAAAGAAAATTTTGATTTTTGGAATTTTATGAGTATCCAGATTTTCAAATTATTTGCTGTAATTTTGCTAAGGTATATTGTACTATGTTTTAAGTTATAGTTGTATACCACTGAGTTCACCACTCAGCGATAGCTTTGTATGCTGTCGCAGGTGAAAAGAGCATAGAGCAGTTGAGTAAGCTTCTTTAAAGACACATTCAGATCAGCTCCAGGTATATCATAGATATACCCATATACATAGGTTTTGATGTATGCATGTAATAATATGTATGTAAATTATTTGAGTAGTTGTATAAAAACTCTTGTAAAATATTTTGGTATGTAATTAAATGTAAATTATTGTAATGTAAATTTGAGATTTTATTTACCTGTATAGTTTTGTAATATTAATTTTGAGTCTTGTAATCAATGAAATGTTTCTTTTATGATGAGGTTGGTTTGAAAATAAAATGATTTGATTATTGAGATTGAATTATGAGATGAAATGAAGTTTATTGGAGTTATATTTGAGAAAACATATGGGGAGTGTTTTCCTTTTTAGGTTTGAAGAACTATTTTCTCAAAATATAGCTGGCACTCTGCCGAAATTTTGAAAAAAATTTTATAACACTAGATTTTAATCGATGATTTAAATTTCACCAAAATTGATTTAAAATCCCGTATATTTAATGGGTTACCGGTAGGCGAAGTACGATAATTCATTAGGTGTACTACGAGATCGTGTTACATCTTACGGAGGAGTAGGGTGTGACATTATTAATTAGTTATCAGTTACTTTATTAATTATTAGTCGTTAAATATTAGCATTTAGTGGTTTACTATTTATATAGTAATTTAAAATTAAAGTATTTGGTAAAAATTATTGTTGTATTAGCTGTTAAATGTAAAATAGTGATATCATTTTGTTGACATTAATAAAAATACTCCCTTAATTTCTAAAAGTTAAGAGGGTGAATTTTTATAAACTATTATCTCAACCTCTAAATATTAGTATAAATATTATATAATCGAACAGTATAAACAAGAGAGATAGTGTTTAACTAGGATCAAAATACTAAAGTTACTTTAAAATTTTTTGTTAAATATGACTTAAATTGCAAATTTTTATATATTAATCAAATCAATGGTTTTACAAAATTTTAAATTTTATTTTATAATATGGTGCAATATCATTGATTCGAATAAGTAAAGTTGGTTGGTCCAAATAAGGCTCTTTAGTGATGATTAATTAGTAAAAAGATTTTTTAAAAGTAAATATTTTCTATAATTGATGATTTAAAAATAAAAATGAAACCTTAGCAAATTTTTTAAGTTTCTGTATTCAAATTCAAACCTTGGAATTTTCTTCAAAGAATAACCAATAAAACACTTTAAGGAATTTTCAATTTTGGAATTTCTTTTTAACTGTTGAATAGTTGCTACATTGAAAACTTGAGAAGGGAAATTGTGGGAATGAATTTAATACCCTTGAAAATGGCTAATTTTAAAGTAACTTTCACACTATACGTAACTACAAGAAAATGATTGAAAGAAGAAGATAGAAAGAAAGGAAAAAATATTTATTTTATTGTGTTTAAAAAGTCAAAATTAAATTAAATGGAAAAGTATGGAAATATTTTTTTTAATGTAGATGGTTGGGAGGAGAAGAAAAATATAATTATCAAAGAATATTTATTTTTATTAATTGATTTTTAATTAAATAATGAGGGTTAAAGGAGTTAAAAAAAAAAAGTTTATTGTCTATTATAACTACAAAGTAAAATTTAGAAATCACTCTATTCAAATTCGAATTTAATTAATATTTGAAAATTTTAACTCATTCTAAACCTAATTAAAATTTATTCTCAATTATCTAAACTTATTTCAAAACTGATTATTATTATTCAAAAAATAACTGAATCTATTTAATTTTATATACTTTAATTAATAATTTACATAAAAAAATTTTACTAATAATTTATATTTTAAAATTTTAATAATTTCATATATATTTAAATTTTATTTTATTTAAATAAAAAATATAAATTTATGAATATTATTATAACATCCCTAATTTTCAAATAATTATTTTATATGTAAATATAAATATTTTAGTCTAACCCCTGTTATTGTGGGCTTTACATAGGTACTTTCATTTCGTGGCAATTTGATCGTCGCCCGGATCTGCAATTTCGGGCCGAGCAGATAAGCTGCTGGAATCACTTCGGAACTGGGTCAAAGTTATAGGCTAACCCACCATTTTCAAACGTCCCGTATGCGTTCCAAGCGTCAAAATTGGTATAGGTAAACTCGAACTCTGAGTTTCTTCAATTTTATAGTGCTGGGTTTAGAATAAAATTCCATAAAATATTCGTGGGTAGCTAGAAAATTATAATTCCTTTTGCATTAGCTCTATAATATTGCTAAGGACCGCGGAACAAAATTTTAAAATTTTTAGAGCTAGCTAGAATGACTTTTGCAAAATATCCGTTTTAAACCTTATAGTTGAATTATTAGATTATGTGAGATTTGCCTGAGTTGGAGGGCCCAGGAGGGGCTATGTGTTGTTGTTGCGATGATGTGTGCCTTTAGAAGTGTGATTTGAACTACTTTACAGGTTGGGTAGGCTCTAGATATAGGGAAAAATCTGCTAGATTTTCAACATAACTTAGGGTGTCTTTGGTTCTTTTTAAGCTTGTATCGAGTCAATTATATTAAATAATTGTAATGTAATTGTCAGGTGAGCCGAGATAGCCTTCCTCCTCCGCCCAACCACCACAGTGACCTCGGTTTACATCTGTGAATAAAATATTAATTTTAATTATAATTTCAATATTATTATATGTTCAGACATACCCATGTACCACTTATAAATATATATATTCATGTAATTAAATACTAGGCACGTTTTATATTGCATCTTTATTTGATGAAATGTTATGAATTTTGTTTTATGGTAATTTAGAGTAGTGTGCGTGTGTTGGTACGCGTGTGGTGTGTGATATTGGATATGGACAGGACGGGTAGACGCTGCTGGAGCTTGACTAGCTGGGACCCGATCCTTTTATGGATAAATTGGGATAGGCACAACTCTAGATGATCTCGCTGGCTCCCGCATTTGGTCTATTAAGAGAAAGTCCGGCTTGAGATGTAGTAGCTGGTAGAGGTTGGATTAAGAGAGCTGTATAGGGGATCAGCTCCCATATATGTATTGTTTGAATATTATATGAGTGTGTGAGTGCTCCAAATTACCTTTTTATTGTTTACGATGTGATTTATATGAGAACTATGAAGTTGTTGCATTCCACTCTTTAGGATGCATTAGCTTTAGCTAGCTATAGAAATTATACTTAAAATCGGTATTTTACTCTCTGAGTTGAACGCTCACTCTTGTTTACCTATTTTTCCAGGATACAGGAGGTCCTTTATTGAGTTTAACCTAATCTCTTCTTCGCAGGTCTACTATCAGCATTTAATTGTATTTTATTCTTTTATTCTGTTCTAGAACTTCACATGTATTATTATTATTAGTGATGTATTCATTTGGATTTGTTATGTATGAATTAACTGAAATTTTAAGCATGATATATGAGTATGCATGGATGATCATTGGGCTGAATAAGGGAGTTGAGCTCCCATTTGAATTAGTATTGTTATGAGTTTGTGGAGGGTGAGCTGAGCTCCCCAAATTGTTATATATATTGTACTTACAGGTCGGGTGAGTCAAAAACTCCCCATTGGATGGTCCATGTTACGGCCAGATTCTATCCGATTGATTTCTTGAAATTAGGCTCAATATGGGCCTTAGGATTAGGTTAAGGAATAGTTAGACTTATTACGGGCCTCAAGGGCTTTAGGCTGGCCCAGGTTCTAGTGCCAATTCGGCCCATAGGTTGGGTTGTGATAATTATGGTATCAGAGCTTAGGCTCCAAATTCATGGAAAGTACATGTCTAAGGCTTAAGAAGAGTCTGATTAGGGGTTCACATGCAGAGTATAAGATCCTATTTCATCCTCTTCTATAACTCCTTGTTTCTAGCTTCTGCGTTATACCTTGGGTAATATAAGAATGCTTCAGTTAGTGTCTTGATTTTCATGAAATACATAGAGATGTGAAGTAGAGTTAGCAGACGTGTTGAGGTCTACCATGGGAATACGTACTCTAAAAAAATGCTATGTTTTTGTCAGTATGGAGCTAATGATGTGCCTATCTAGTGCAAGGTACTAGTATTTAAAGGTGAGTTATGATAGCATAGCTGCCCTAGATAACAATCATTGGTGGATAGGCTAGTTAGAGTAAGTGTATAGTATTAGTGAGTTCAAGAGAGATAAGAGGATCAAGAAATCTGGTATATGGAACGTACCATAGTAACTATGCAATGTTCTCAATGTTTGTATTGTAAGTTGCATATTACAGTACCGACATGGGATTATTGTGTAGAGCTACGTGCTTTCCAGTGGTGCACCTTGATGAGGGTATTTATAGGCAGCCTTTGTTTTGATATAGTTATTCTAGAATAGAATTTTATTTCTACAGAAGACTTTGGGACTCCTAGTTAGCAGTTTAAGAACCTAAAGGTTTTTAGCACGGTTACAGTATAGTGATGACACCTACTTAGTAGGATCATCTGGTCTTTGATGTGAGATCATTGGCAGTGTTGGCATTATGGTGGATATATTGCCTAAAGTTTGATAAAGGTAACACTTTCTTCATCTGATAGTGGAGTGTAAGTATGGCTCTACTCCCTAAAGGAGACTGGAGGTTACGAATAATATTTGCAGTCTGCAAAATGGCATCCTAGGAAAGTTTATAGTATAAGAAGAGAGCATATAGCTTTATAGTTGTGGAAGTGCGGTAGATGTAGTACCTCTCTTATAGTCAGTTATGCTACAAAGAATGGTAATGTCTTCCTAAGAGAGACAAAAGAGTACCACTAAAATAATGATTTGTGGAATAATGTCCTAAATGGGACTATAGTGTGATAGAGAACAGTTGGCTCAAGTACCTCCCTTAGCGAGAGTAAAATTTTCATTATAAGGATCATAAGGGATCGGATCATGATAGATGCAGAGCTTTTGAGTAGCAAGGAAAAAGGGGATCCTGTATATTTCCTTCTTGAAGTATTAGAGGATAGTTTGTAGCTAAGCAAAAAAAAAGGACAATGACTACAAGTCAGTGAGAATAAGTCAGTAGATAAAAGGAATTATAGAAATGAAAATTTGGATAGTTGGTTTCAGATGTAATAGGAAAGAAATTTGAATGGCAATGGAAGTGCTAATTAAAGTGGTTGAAATACCAATTCTGAGTAGTAAAATGGTAAAGATAACCTAGCAGAGACACTAAAAAATACAGTTATCTAGCATAGTAGTCAACTCAATAAGAAGAGTGGAGCTAAGGAATAAAGTAATCAAGGTTCTATTTTGGGTAAGATAAAAGAGATGAATTAAAGAGCAAATGGAATAGCTAAGAATAGGACAAGGTTAGGAAGATCAAAGTGAGATATAAAGTACATAAAGTGCCTTCCTAAGTAAGGTAAATAGGATGAATTGAAAGGTAATATTAGAAAGCCTAGAATGAGAGTAAATGAGTGAGGATAGTTGTAAAGATATAGAATTTAAAAGCGTAAGACTTAGAGCATGTTATAGTTTGGGCAGTGTCAGGAGCCAAAACATGGGTTTCAAAGTTGCAGAATATGGATCAGTCTCTATCCATTCCTATTCCCAAGATGGAGTAGGTAGCAATGGGATAAGACCATTTAAACTTCTAACAGTATGAGGAATCCAATCAAAGCAAACAAAAGTTATGGGATGTACAATGGTGTCTTGAATTGCCCTATTAATAAAGGAGTGAATTAATAAATAGTAAGTTAAATAAAAGTAAACCTAGTAGTTCAAATAGGCATGACGAGCAAAAAGGGACAATAGAAAATGGCACATAAACTTAGGTTATGAATAGAGATGGTGAGATAGCAGTAATGGGGTCTGCTATCAAGAGTTAGGTAAGCATTTTCAGTATGACCAATAGGGTCACTTTATAAGGAAACATGAATGTAAATAAGTGACAGAACTATAGTAGAAGATAGAGCCAAAAGAGATATGTATGAGTGATAGTCGCAAGTCACTGAGAAGTATAAGGATAAGAGTTATAGCAATAAGTATGATTGGAATCAAATTCTGGAAGAGTCAGTTAACAAGAGATATCTTCTAGAATACAGTAAAATATAGGAATGCCAAGGAGCGAGGGTAGGCAGAAAGGGTAAAAATATAGTATAAGTAGAGATAGTAAATCTTAAGATGATATGTCAGCCAATTGGTGGTACAACAGAAGGATGGTCACAGTTGATATCTTATAAAAAGGAAATGATGAAATTTCAAGAAAAATACTAAATAAGTAAGGAAAATTGTGTGGAGGTGACGCAATATTTAAGAATTTTATAGGCACCAGTCTGTACACATTCTCCTTAAAAGGAAATGACGTTAAGTGTGTACCTAATGTTAAGTATGAAAGGACGATTATAGTAATGATAGGAGTTAAATCGAGTTAGTTATCAGGGCTTACAACCCTTTTGAACTATAAGCTGAAGAAAGTACTATTTGTGAATGAGTTACAGTGGATGAAATTATTGCTGATGGGTAAATTTGAAGCTGAAGTTTGGAGAGCCATGGGCAGTATGTTTGGCTGTGTTAAGGAGAATGAACACGTAAAGTATATTGATCGAAATTGTAGCCTAGCACACATTTCCCATAGCCATGTTAGTTCAGCTGCAACTTATAGTTTCAAAGGCTCCTATCTAACTATGATGAGCAATTTTCTACAAAGGGTAGTAGGGAATGATAATGTTCTAATGGTTAAGTTAGGAAAGGAGACACAAAAAGAATTGTCACACCTTACCCCTCTGTAAGGCATAACATGATCCCGTAGAATACCTAATGAACTACCGAACTTCACCTACCGATAACTCATTAAGTACCCCACAAAGAATTTTAAAACAATTTTCTTACTTTTGATAAGTGGTGAGCATTTTCTAATTGGTATCAAAACATTTAATTAAAGTTGAAAGCTAGTTGAAATTTTTTGCCCATTTTATTTTTTTGCAAATTTTATAAAAATTTTGACAGAGTTTCGTCTGTATTTTAAAAAAACAGTTCTTCAAATAACTTAACAAAAAGCACTTCCTATAATTTTTCTCAACAACTCCTTTAAATTCACAATCATCTCAATCAATTTCAACACATTTATCAACTTCCAAAATTCAAATCCACCATTTCCAATATCCAACAATCATCAAATACCATTAATGAATATCATTCAATTCACAATAAAATACTACCATTCATATTTCATTAATGATAAAGTAATTTATATACATCATTGCAAAAATTTACATTAAAAGAAATTCAAAATAAATTTTATTACAATTTTATACAAATTTTGTACAAGCTGCTCAAGACCCATTTTCACATGTCCATACATTAACGTGCATCACAAATATCAAAATAAATATTTACAATAAGGGTATAAATTATACCCGATAGCTTCCAGCAGGTAGCTCCCCTGTCCTCAGCAGCTCAGTCTACTGCTCCTCTAGTCTCTAAATCTGTGACAGCAATAACAGCTATCTCTGAGTACTAGGACTCAGTGGTGCATAATATACTAAAATAATCTTTATGCAAAATTAAAATCACATTTATTTAAAAATTGAACTGAACATGAGAGTTAAACACAAAACATGAATTATGAGATTTTATTCCAAATAATTTCATTTCGAAGTATCAAAACACATTTCATAAAACCCATAGTTATATCATGCCATTCGAAACAAATATAATCTCAATAGCCAGGAGAAATCACATCACAAGGCTAGCTAGCTCAAATATATGGATATCCATTCAAATTCCTCTTCTACTGGCACACCTCAACACTTCATCCAGAGAAGGAATCAAAATTCGAAACTGATTACCCCCACTAGTCATGCTAGTGAGGTGTTCAAATATATGGTCATGACACTATGATTTCAAAACTTATTTTAACAATTTGCTAAATGTTGCCATTTTAAATATACACAATTAAATTTCAACAATTCAAATCAAAGCATCATAAATAATGTCACAATTCACTATTTCAAATTATTCAAAATAATATGCAGTAAATAATTTACAGAAATAACACGTTGTGCACAAACCTCAAGCGAGTCGCCTCTTGGCCTTGACTCGATTCCTCGAGTTCTTTCTCGGTGTTCTTTTCAACTGAAACACACAATTTTACAGTGTTTCAGTACCATAACTTAGCATAAATCCAAAAATAAATTTACATTCACTTATACCTAGCTCTAATGTGCTAAACTTGACGTTCTTTAAATTTTGTGCTTCAGGGTGATTGTGTTTCGGGGTTACTGTGATTTTTTGGATTTGGTCAAACACTGTTCATTTGGTCAGTTTGTACAGGGCAGACTGTAATTTTTCGGATTTGGTCAATTTATTCACTAGGTTTTGGTCACTTTTTGGGCAAGCTTCCTAAATGAAAATAGTGTCATTTAGTGTCTATTTTCATTCCCAGTTGGTCTCATACCAATTGAACTTGTAAATTTTCAGTTTTGGTCCCTCAAAGGAACCTTGGTCATGCTGCCAGCAGCATGACCACATTGAATTCGAATTTGGTTTTGGTTCAAACACTTCTAACACATTCTATTTGGTCACAATTGACCATTTCTCCCTTCAAACTAGGTCTAAGACATCATTTACCAATTTTTCACACTTTTGTCTCTAAACCCTAAGTGTCCCAAAACCCTAATTCACACTAATTGTTGCATTTAACCAATTCAATGCCTTTAACCATAATCATTTAACTAATTGAGGTTCATATACCCATCCATATCAATCAAACCATGCAAATCACACTCCCCACCATGTTGGCCGAAATTTCAGTTTGGTCTTTCAACAATTAATTTCATTTCATTTCTTTAATTTCTAATTTACTTTAAGCATATTTGCATGAAATTTGAAGAAAAAATTTAGAGTTTATTACTAACCTTTGTGTAGCAATTTCTAACTCCCCTTTTCTTCAATTTTCTTTCTATTTCTTGCTCCTCTATACTCTTCAAGATGCAAGGATGAGGTTTAAGTGGAGAATTTTAGGGGAATCATGTTTAATTTAGGGTTTCAAAAGCTTAGTGAGGCTTATCAATGGTGGAGAAATGAAACAAGAGAGAGGGAAATGAGAGAGTGTATTTCGGCCAAATGAAGAAGACAACCCAAAAAAAAAAATTTTATTTTTTTTTGTATCTAATTATCTTAAATTTTGACTTAGTCAACTTTAATTAAATAAATTGCATTTTTGACATCATGTATGATGTCATTTGGATAATGTCATAATTCATATTTCATTTTCTTTTCTTTTTCCTTTATTTTTCCATGCTTCTTTAATTTAATTCCCGATTCCAGAATTTTCTTTTCTCTGATTTTATTTGACAGTTAGATCAGGAGTCAGCTCTCGGGATCAATTGACCAAATTGCCCCTCGCCGGTTCAACCAGGTTTGTAAATAATCCAATATTTCTTCCAACTCCCTAACCTAATTATTTGACTGGCTTAACAATTCTTTTTCGTGATTTTCTCTTTTCCACTATGTTTGTAATGGTCCTAAGGACAGCAGCATCATATTTTATGGTTCAAAATTTGAGTTTAAATTGACTTCGCAGTCCTTCCCGAGAAGGTCACCCATCGCTGTGACTCTTAGCTCGTTTAACTTCTTATGTTCTGTTTTTCTTATTTATACTTAACTAATTGACAATTACTAATTATTTATGTTTATGGCTTATCTAGTTGTCTTAAGTGTGGTTCTAATCCTCTTAATTGTCCGGACCGACTTTGGTCACCGGACAGTGAAATATACCAGGCCATACAAATAGGGGTGTTACAAATCTCCCCCCCTTAAAATAAATTTCGTCTCGAAATTTTACCTGGTATTAATCTCTGAACAGCTATGAGTGCTGTCTCCTCATGTCCTCCTCTCATTCCCAAGTAGCTTCTTGGCCCGAATGATGGTTCCACAGCACTTTTACCAACGGTATCTGCTTGTTCCTTAGCTGCTTCACCTCATAAGCCAGAATCTCTGTGGGTTCTTCTTCATATGTGAGGTCTGGATTCACTTCAATTTCTTCTACTGGTAGTACATGAGATGGTTCTGATCGATACCTCCTCAACATAGACACATGGAAGACATTATGTATCTTCTCCAACTCTCGAGGTAGCGCCAATCGATATGCCAAAGGACCCACTCTTTCCAGAACCTCATATGGCCCAATGAAATGAGTACTCAGTTTCCCCTTTCTGCCGAATCTCATAATTCTCTTCCAAGGAGAAACCTTAAGGAAAACTTTCTCACCCACTGCATACTCAATATCCCTTCTTTTCAAATCAATGTAGGACTTCTGATGGTCTGATGCAGTCTTAAGTCGATCTCTGATCACCCTGATCTTCTCCTCAGTTTGCTGCACAATTTTAGGTCAAATCATCTTTCTTTCACCCACGTCATCCCAACACAATGGGGTTCTACATTTTCTGCCATACAACGCTTCATATGGAGGCATCCCAATGCTTGATTGGTAGCTATTGTTGTAAGCAAACTCAATCAAAGGCAAGTGTGTGTCCCAACTGCCCTCAAACTCAATCACACAAGCCCGTAGCATGTCCTCCAAGATCTGAATTATCCTCTCAGACTGGCCATCTGTCTGTGGGTGGAATGCAGTACTGAAGTTCAATCTAGTTCCTAGGGCTCTTTGAAGACTACCCCAGAATCTAGAAGTAAACCTAGGATCTCTGTCTGATACGATGGATACTGGCACTCCATGCAGTCTCACAATCTCATCAATATACAACTTGGCCAATCTTTCTAAACTGTAGTCCATCCGGAATGGCAGAAAATGAGCAGACTTAGTCAGTCTGTCAACAATGACCCAAACTGCATCATGACTCTTTTGTGTCCTCGAAAGTCCCATCACAAAATCCATCATTATTCTCTCCCATTTCCATTCTGGCACTGGTAGTGGACGTAATAACCCAACGGGTACTTGATGGTCTGCCTTCACTTGCTGACAAGTTAGGCATTTGGAAACAAACTCTGCCACGTCTCTTTTCATACCCATCCACCAGTAATGCTCTTTTAGTCCTCTATACATTTTTGTGCCACCAGGGTGCATGGCAAAAGGAGACTCATGTGCTTCCTTCAAAATGATCTGCCTCAAATCAACATCATTAGGAACACACATTCTGCCCTAATGTAACAGTAGACCATCATCTCTTATTGAGAATTCTGGTTTCTTGCCCTGCCGGACTTCTTCCAACAGCTTCTGATACTTTTCATCATTCTGAGCAGCCATTCTGATCTGATCATTCAACACTGGCTGTACATGCCATGCAACTGCTGTCTGCCCCTTATCATTAATCTCTAAGCTGGCATGTAATGATCTCAACTCATTTACCATAGACAAAGGAGTAACCCGTAGACTTTCCATAGTCTTGCGACTTAAGGTATCAGCCACAACATTAGCTTTCCCTGGCTGATAGTCTATCAGACAATCATAGTCTTTTATCAACTCTAACCATCTCCTCTGTCTCAAATTCAACTCCTTCTGAGTGCCCAAATACTTCAAACTCTTATGATCTGTGTAGATGTAACACTTTTCCCCAAACAAATAATGTCTCCAGATCTTAAGAGCAAACACAATAGCTGCAAGCTCCAAGTCATATGTTGGATAATTCCTCTCATGCGGTTTTAACTGGCGTGATGCATAAGCAATGAAATTTCGATCTTGCATCAATACACAGCCTAACCCATTGTGAGAAGCATCACTATAAACTATGTATTCTTTACCCGGAGTAGGTAAAGTAAGGACTGGAGCTTCAGTCAAACATCTCTTTAATTCATCAAAACTCTGCTGGCATTTATCTGTCCACTGAAATTTCACATCTTTTCTAAATAGCTTGGTCAATGGAGATGCCAACATGGAGAATCCCTTCACAAATCGACGGTAGTATCTAGCTAAACCTAGAAAACTGCGAATCTCTGTGATATTTCTGGGTGACCTCCAATTAAGGACAACTTCAATCTTATTTGGATCTACCTTAATGCCCTCTTCTGATACTACATACCCTAAGAAAGATATTTCCTTCAGCCAAAATTCACACTTCGATAATTTGGCATATAGCTGTTTCTCCCTCAAAATCTGCAGTACAATCCGCAGATGTCTATCATGCTCTTATGCATTCCTCGAATAGACCAATATATCATCAATGAATACCATAACAAACTTATCGAGGTATGGTCTGAAGATAGTATTTATCAGATCCATAAAAGCAGCCGGAGCATTAATTAACCCGAATAGCATAACCAAGAACTCATAATGGCCATAGCGGGTACTGAAGGCAGTTTTAGGAATACTCTGCTCTTGTACTTTCAGCTGATAATAACCTGATCTCAGGTCAATTTTGAAGAACACAGCTGCACCCCTCAACTGATCAAACAAGTCATCAATGCGGGGTAATGGATATCTATTCTTTATTGTCACCTTATTCAACTGCCGATAATTAATACACAAGTGGAGAGTGTCATCCTTCTTCTTAACAAACAACATTGGCGCTCTCCAAGGTGACACACTAGGGTGGATAAAGCCCTTGTCAAGCAACTCTTGCAACTGCACTTTCAACTCTTTCAATTCTGCTGGTGCCATTCTATATGGCGTTATGGTGATTGGGTCCACACCAGGCATAACATCAATTTCAAACTGCACCTCTCTTTCTGGAGGTAATCCTAGTAATTCATCAGGAAACACATCCGGAAAGTCACATACAGTAGGGATGTCCCTCAGTGCTGGACTCCCCACTTAGGTGTCTATCACATGTGCCAAGTATGCTTCACACCCCTTTCTGATCATCCTTCTGGCTAGTGCAGCCGAAATGATGTTTAATGGCAGTAAATGCCTCTCCCCATGTATTACCACATCACCGTACAGAGGGAGACCAAAAGTGACTGTCTTTAGTCTACAGTCAATCATGGCGTGATGCCTGGCTAACCAATCCATGCCCAAGATAATATCATACTCCCTGAAGGGCATTTCAATCAAATCTGATAGAAAAACATGTCCTTGGATCACCAAAGGACAGTCCCTATAAATTATGTTGACCCGGACCTCTTGTCCTAACGGACTAGTTACTAGCACTTCAAAACCCATTGCACACATGGAACAGTAAGTGAACTGACTATGCTAGCACTAACATATGAGTGGGTTGAACTCGGATCAAAGAACACAAATACTTCTTGATCAGAGATAGAAAATGTACCAGCTACAACATTAGAAGTCTCAGCCTCTTCTCGCTGTCTCATTGTGTAGACTCTGGCTGAAGCACTTTCTTGTGCTGACTGACCAACTGTGCCCTGACTGCCAGAAGTAGTGCCTCTACCTCTGCCTCTTCCTCTGTGAACTGATTGTGAACCTCTGGGAGCAGGACTCTGAATAGATCCTTCGGCAGTAGTAGGAGTTGGACCATATTTAGGAGCACTAGTGCAGTCTTTTGCTAAATCGCCCTTGCCTCCACAGTTAAAGCAGGCTCCAGTGGCCCAATAGCATTCTCCCCCATGCATCTTGCCACAAGTCTCACAGGGGCGGGCAGAATATGAACCCCTGCTTGACTGCTGACCAGATCTAGGGGGTCTCTGTCCAGAAAATCTGCCCCTACCAAATCTTCCACCTCGACCCCTGCTGGGTCCACTAAATTTCTTCTTCTTTCTAGAAGTCCCACCAGAACTCTGTTCAACTGATTTTTCCCCTTTGTCTTTTCTGATCTTTCAACTTTTTTTGATTTTTCTTTTATTGGGGTCGCTTCTGATTCAATCATTTCTAGCTCAAGTGCTTGAGATATGAGTTCTGAGAAGTTGCTGTGTCTGAATCTCACAACTTGCATCCTCAAACTGTGCTTCAAACCCATCTCAAATCTCTTGCACCTTGCCTTGCTGGTAGAAAGGAGACTCCCAGCATAATGACTTAAGCGCGAGAACTCCCTCTCATACTCTGCCACTGATCGGTTCCCTTGTTTCAAACTTAAAAATTCTTGCAATTTATGATCAACATATGCATCTGGAATGTATTTCTATCTGAATTCTCTGATGAAGTCATCCCAGGTCAGTACTGGTGGTTCAGCCAAGCTGTGAGGGATGGTCTTCCACCAATCATATGCATCCCCTTGCAGTAGAGACACAGAGTATTCAAACTTTAATTCATCTTAGCAGTGCAGCTTCTTGAACACTCTATCCATTCTTTCAAGCCATTGCTCTGCCTCTAAAGGGTCCACTGTACCCTTAAATTCAGTAGCCCCATACTTCAATAACTTATCATATTGTCTGACTGGAGGCAGTGGTTGTGTCACAGGTGTATGGGGTGGAGCTTGAGTAGGCATACCCCTAGCCATTTGTTGAAACATCATAGCCATCTGCTGTGCGAATTATGCAGGAAACTGCAGCATTTGTGGGGATGGTGCTACTGACCCACTGACGTTTTGTAGAGCTGGGGCTTCCCCTTGTGCCTCAACTTCAACAAATTGCTCGACTGAGCGATCCCCTTCTTCAATTTCAGTCTGAAGTTAGGGTATCTCCTGAACAAGTAACACATGGAGATTTCCCTTTGTTAGTTCATATTTATGATGTAATGCACTGTATGTAACAAATATGGACATTGAGCAGTTGTACTTAACAAGGAAAGACACAAATTCTCAAGTTAAAACATACTTCAAAAATTTTGTTCTGATACCACTAAAGCATGTCACACCTTACCCCTCTATAAGGCATAACATGATCCCGTAGAATACCTAATGAACTACCGAACTTCACCTATCAATAACTCATTAAGTACCCTATAAGGGATTTTAAAATAATTTTCTTACTTTTGATAAGTGGTGAGCATTTTCTAATTGGTATCAAAACATTTAATTAAAGTTGAAAGCTAGTTGAAATTTTTAGCCCATTTTATTTTTCCACAAATTTTATAAAAATTTTGGCAGAGTTCCATCTATATTTTGAGAAAACAGTTCTTCAAATACCTGAAAAAAAAAAGCACTTCCTATAATTTTTCTCAACAACTTCTTCAAATTCACAATCATCTCAATCAATTTCAACACATTTATCAACTTCCAAAATTCAAATCCACCATTTCCAATATCTAACAATCATCAAATACCATTAATGAATTTCATTCAATTCACAATAAAATACTACCATTCATATTTCATTAATGACAAAGTAATTTATATACATCATTGCAAAAATTTACATTAAAAGAAATTCAAACTAAATTTTATTACAACTTTATACAAATTTTGTACAAGCTGCTTAAGACCCATTTTTACATGTCCATACATTAACGTACATCACAAACATCAAAATAAATATTTACAATCAGGGTATAAATTATACCCGATAGCTTCCAGCAGGTAGCTCTCCTGTCCTCAGCAGCTCAGTCTGCTGCTCCTGTAGTCTCTAAATCTACGACAGCAATAACAGCTATCGCTGAGTACTAGGACTCAGTGGTGCACAACATACTAAATTAATCTTTATGTAGAATTAAAATCACATTTATTCAAAAATTGAACTGAACATGAGAGTTAAACACAAAACATGAATTATGAGATTTTATTCCAAATAATTTCATTTCGAAGTATCAAAACACATTTCATAAAATCCACAGTTATATCATGCCATTCGAAACAAATATAATCTCAATAGCCAGGAGAAATCACATCACAAGGCTAGCTAGCTCAAATATATGGATATCCATTCAAATTCCTCTTCTACTGGCACACCACAACACTTCATCCAGAGAAGGAATCAAAATTCGAAACTGATTACCCCCACTAGTCATGCTAGTGAGGTGTTCAAATATATGGTCATGATACTGTGGTTTCAAAACTTATCTTAACAATTTGCTAAACGTTGCCATTTCAAATATACACAATTAACTTTCAACAATTCAAATTAAAGCATCATAAATAATGTCACAATTCACTATTTCAAATTATTCAAAACAATATGCAGAAAATAATTTACAGAAATAATACGTTATGCACAAACCTCAAGTGAGTCGCCTCTTGGCCTTGACTCGATTCCTCGAGTTCTTTCTCGGTGTTCTTTTCAACTGAAACACACAATTTTGTAGTGTTTCAGTACCATAACTTAGCATAAATCCAAAAATAAATTTACATTCACTTATACCTAGCTCTAATGTGCTAAACTCGACGTTCTTTAAATTTTGTGTTTTGGGGTTACTATTCACTATACTATTCAAGTCAATTTGTTGACTTTCTAAGGCTTAATAGGTATGGGAATTCCAACTTCACCCACATACCACATTTTAGTCACTAAATTTATTGGTTTTGATTGTTTATTCAAATTCTAAGTCTTTTAGGTAAATTTGAAAATTTTCAGTTTTGGTGTCTTAAGTTGCATTATTCCATTGGTCATTTTACTGTTAGAATTTGATAAATCTTTCTTCATAGAAATTGTTCCCTATTGTCTTAAGTTTATTCTCCTTTTTGAATCACTCCAATTGGAGTTTTTTAGCTCAAGTTATAGCTATTTGAACCATGGCTGCCGGATTGGACTTAACCCAGAATTTTGGACAAATTTTGGTTCTGGCAGTTTTAGGTCACCAACTTTGGGTGGCCATATGACTTGGTTAATGGCATAATTTGTGTTTGTGTTCTTCATAAAAGTTTTAGGTCTATATCTCAACTATTGACTGGTAAAATTTTAGGTCATTTAGACCTACCTAGCTCAAGTTATGGCCAAATGAACAGACTGTTCATTTGGTCTTTGTACAGGGTAGACTGTGATTTTCCGGATTTGGTCAATTTATTCACTAGGTTTTGGTCACTTTTTGGGCATGATTCCTAAATGAAAATTGTGTCATTTAGTGTCTATTTTCATTCCCAATTGGTCTCATACCAATTGGACTTGTAAATTTTCAGTTTTGGTCCCTCAAAGGAACCTTGGTCATGCTGCCAGCAGCATGACCACATTGAATTCGAATTTGGTTTTGGTTCAAACACTTCTAACACATTCTATTTGGTCACAATTGACCATTTCTCCCTTCAAACTAGGTCCAAGACATCATTTGCCAATTTTTTACATTTTTGTCTCTAAACCCTAAGTGTCCCAAAACCCTAATTCACACTAATTGTTGCATTTAACCAATTCAATGCCTTTAACCATAATCATTTAACTAATTGAGGTTCATATACCCATCCAAATCAATCAAACCATGCAAATCACACTCTCCACCATGTTGGCGAAATTTCAGTTTGGTCTTTCAATAATTAATTTCATTTCATTTCTTTAATTTCCAAGTTACTTTAAGCATATTTGCATGAAATTTCAAGAAAAAATTTAGAGTTTATTACTAACCTTTGTGTAGCAATTTCTAACTCCCCTTTTCTTCAATTTTCTTTCTATTTCTTGCTCCTCTACACTCTTCAAGATGCAAGGATGAGGTTCAAGTGGAGAATTTTAGGGGAATCATGTTTAATTTAGGGTTTCAAAAGCTTAGTGAGGCTTATCAATGGTGGAGAAATGAAACAAGAGAGAGGGAAGTGAGAGAGTGTATTTCGGCCAAATGAAGAAGACAACCCAAAAAAATTTTTTTTATTTGTTTTTGTATCTAATTATCTTAAATTTTGACTTAGTCAACTTTAATTAAATAAATTGCATTTTTGAAATCATGTATGATGTCATTTGGATAATGTCATAATTCATATTTCATTTTCTTTTCTTTTTCTTTTATTTTTCCATGCTTCTTTAATTTAATTCCCGATTCCAGAATTTTCTTTTCTCTGATTTTATTTGACAGTTAGGTCAGGAGTCAGCTCTCGGGGTCAATTGACCAAATTGCCCCTCGCCGGTTCAACCCGGTTTGCAAATAATCCAATATTTCTTCTGGCTCCCTAACCTAATTATTTGACTGGCTTAACAATTCTTTTTCGTGATTTTCTCTTTTCCACTATGTTCGTAATGGTCCTAAGGACCGCAGTGTCGCATTTTACGGTTCAAAATTTGAGTTTAAATCGACTTCGCAGTCCTTCCTGAGAAGGTCACCCATCGCTCTGACTCTCAGCTCGTTTAACTTCTTATGTTCTGTTTTTCTTATTTATACTTAACTAATTGACAATTACTAATTATTTATGTTTATGACTTATCTAGTTGTCTTAAGTGTGGTTCTAATCCCCTTAATTGTCCAGACCGACTCCGATCACCGGAGCTGTGAAATATACCAGGCCATACAAATAGGGGTATTACAAGAATTTTCTAGGGTCAATTACAAGTGTTACATAATGTGACAGATATGCTGATAGAAGCCCATCATAAAGTTAGAATCCCAAAAGTAATGGAACTAGTAATCAAGATAGGACTAAGAGATAAAAAAAAAAAAAAAAGTCAAAGTAGATGTTGGGATGGATATCCTTGAAGGAAAGGCATAAGGGTGAGAGAGGACAAAGGTTAAAAAATAAGTACAATACGTTGGAAAGATATCAACACTAGCAAAAATAGAAAAAAAAAAAAGTGGATAAGATCTAAAGGATAGGTGAAAAGCTCAGTAGAGTTGGTTACAATGATGAGGATAAGAAGGAATCAGTACACTAGGGACACACTAAGGAATGTTTAAAACAAATTATGATGAAATGATAAGATAAAGGAATAATGGAGCCTCGATTTCAGTACTAATGTGTCAGAAAGCACGTCAGATAGTAAGAAATTTCAAGCAGAAGGCAAGTAACTCTCTTTTCAAGAAAGGATTAGGATATGATAAGTTATTTTGATTAGATGGCTTAGGAATACGTAGACTTTTGTTAGGTTAGAGAAGAGGCCTAGCCCACTTTCTACTATTAATAGATAGAATATGAACGCTCAACACTTGGATAGAGCTCTATATAACTAGTTACATAAGATGGACAAGGGTTGATTTGAGGACCTTAGTAATAACACAAGTAAATTGGGAATTCGAAGTATCATCGGAATGAGAAGATGCATAGGTGTTGACCAATGAGGCCATAGAACAAGTAAAGATGTCGAACAAGATACTTATGATAGGTGATACAAGAAAGCATCTCATAGGATACTATAGGATAAGAAACATAAGTCATGTCTGTAGGAAGCAAAGATTGTTGAAACAGAGGTATGGGGACTGAAGTCACTAAGAAATATGTTAGGGCACAATGAAGGAGAGGTAAGCACCATGGAAGTTATGAGATATCAACTCAAACACAGTGGAGGTATAGTGAGTACTGAAGATGTCAGAAAAAGATTAAGGAGTAGTTTGAGGTATGAGTTTTGTTGTGAAATGACGATGATAGCTAGGATACTACAGCAGGCAAAAGAGCTATGTGGATCCTAGGTGAAAGGATGTAGAGTTTACAGTGGGTGATTATGTATTCCTAAAAGTCTCCCCAATAAAAAGAGTCATGAGCTATAAGAAGGAAGGCAAGCTACTACCTAGATACATAGGACCTTTTGAGGTTATTGACAGAGTTAGAATAGTTGCTGATCACTTAGAGTTACCACCAAGCCTTTCTCACATCCACCTAGTGTTCCACATTTTCATGCTTAGGAAGTACATACCTAATCCTTCCCATGTGTTACAACCCGATATAGTGGAGTTGAAGGAAAACCTAACCTTCGAGGAGCAGCCAATAGCCATAGTGGACTTTCAGATGAGGCAGCTATGGTCAAAACAAATTCCTATGGTTAAGGTTTTGTGGAGGACCCAATCTGTAGAAGAGTGTACTTGGGAGTTAGAGCAGGACATGCGCAATAAGTACCCATACTTGTCCACTGTTTAATCTTGTAATTCTTTATTCTGCCTTGTATAAAATTCGAAGACGAATTTTCTGTAAGGGAGGGAGAATATAACACCTCTAATTTTTAAATAATTATTTATATGTAAATATAAATATTTTAGTCTAACCCCTGGTGTTTGTGGGCTTTATGTAGGTACTTTCATTTCGTGGCAATTCGATTGTCGCTTGGATCAGTAGGTAATTATTTATGATCTCGCTGGCCCCCGTATTTGGTCTATTAAGAGAAAATCCGGCTTGAGATGTACTCGCTGGTAAAGGTTGAATTAAGAGAGCTGTATAGGGAATCAGCTCCCATATATGTACTGTTTGAATATTATATGGGTGTGTGAGTGCTCCAAATTACCTTTTTATTGTTTACAATGTGATTTGTCTGAAAATTATGAAGGTATTGCATTCCACTCTTTAGGATGCATTAGCTTTAGTTAGCTTAAAAATTGTATTTAAAATTGATATTTTACTCTCTGGGTCGAACAATCACTCCTATTCACCTATTTTGCCAGGATACAGGAGGTCCTTTATTGAGTTTAACCTGCTCTCTTCTTTGCAGGTCTACTATCAGCATTTAATTGTATTTTATTCTTTTATTCTGTTCTAGAACTCCGCATGTATTATTATTATTAGTGATGTATTCATTTGGATCTGTTGTGCATAAATTAACTGGAATTGTAAGCATGACATATGAGTATGCATGGATGATCATTGGGTTGAATGAGGGAGTTGAGCCCCCATTTGAATTAGTACTGTTATGAGTTTATGGAGGGTGAGTTGAGCTCCTCAAATTGTTATATATATTGTGCTTACAGGTCAGGTGAGTCAAAAACCCCCCGTTGGATGGTCCATGTTATGGCCGGATTCTGTTCGGTTGATTTCTTGAAATTGAGCTCAATAAGGGCCTTAAGATTGGATTAATAAATAGTTAGGCTTACTACGGGACTCAGGGGTTTTAGGCTGGTTTAGGTCCTAGTGTAGGTCCGACCCATAAGTTGAGGAGTGACAATTATTATAGAAAATATTATATATTTTATATTTAATTAAGTATTTATATAAACAAGTTTATACAAAATTTGAACTTGGCTCAAACTCTTCACTGGTATTGTTCTTCAAATATGAACTCGTCCCAAATCCGATTATACACTATCCAAGCCCGTCATTTTATAATTCAGTTGAGTTAGATATAAATATATTTTATTTTAAATAAAATAAAATTTAAATATTTTATAAAATTATAAAATTTTTAAAATATAAATTATTAATAAAACAAAATATTTTTTTATTAATTAAAATATATAAAATTAAACAGATTCAAATATTTTTTAGATTATAATAATCGGTTTTAGTGTGGGTATGAGTAGTTAATAATAAATTTTAAACGGATGCGTAATGGGTTCGAGTTTTGAAAATATTAATTGAATTTGAATTTGGATATGGTGATTTTCGTAAATACCCTATCCATTGCCATTCCTATTAATAACAGGATTACAAGATCTTAATTTTTTTTTACTTTAAATTATAGTATAATAAATTTTATCTCTAAAAAAATTGATTTTAAAATTATGTAACAGTGCTATTTCTAAATTTTAATTTATAGTACAAAATTCATCATTTAATTTTTGATGCATATAAAAATCCATTTCAATTACTATAACCGGTTTACTTGTTACAACTATGATTTCACAATCTTTAGAGCAGTTTTGGATTATAACAGCCAAACTGAAGCAAACCATTGAAATTTGCATGCCACTGTCATCTTTATTGATGCCACAATCGACCTTGCAGATGAAATAATCATGGCTTCCCCTTCTCTCGCATTCTTCACAAGTCCTCGTCCGTTGAATTTTCTGGATAGTGTGTGCATTGATTGTATTTAATTTCATATTAATTTCAATTTGATTGCGTTGTTTTTCATAATCTATCTTTCAATTTGATTTTTTTATTAAAGTTGAATGAGTCTGATTGGGTTTATAAAAATTGTGTTGTATTTAATTGATTGGGTTTTTGTTCTGCTTTGGGTTAATTAAATGGGTTCTATTAATTAATTGAGAATTATGTTGTATTTAATTGATTGGTTCCTATTGATGAATTGAGGATTGTATTGTACTTTTAATTGATTAGCTTCTTGTTGATGAATTGATGATTAATTTGGGAGAAGTTTTGCCAGGATTTTAGAGGAAATTTGCTATGTCATCTAGACCAGAGAAAGTAGCTCGCTCGAGCCATTTAATTGAATCAAATCAAATTGATATTTTTAACTTCATTTGATTTGGTTTTACCATTATATCAATTTAACTCAGTTTTATAAAAAAAAAATTGATTATCCAACTTTTAAAGATTTTAATTTCAAATTAAATCGACCATTTAAATGAAACCAAAAAATTTAATTTTTATATGGGCCAAGTGATAATGATTTTATTGGAAAGGAAATTACCATATAATTTTTTATTTCCCACTGCTTATAAATAGTATAATGTAATATAAATTTGTGTCGGGTAGACCAAATTGGGACTGTGTGAGTCCTGTAAGTAGCAAAGGAACCCACAAAATATATTTTTTGCCGGGTATTCTGGTGCATGCTTTGAAGGTTTTGCATGACTTCTAACAAATTTGGTGACAAGTCTCCAATTTCTGATGGGGCCAAATAAATATTTCATCCATGCCGCTAGAGCAAGGTCGGCTTCAACAATTTTGTCCCCATTTTATGTACCTCAATATAAATTTAATTGATTTAAATAAAATGTTTTTTAAATTAATTTTATAATAATAATAATAATAATAATAATAATAATAATTTTTATTAATTTATAAATTATAAAAGAATAAGAGAGAACATTCCTCCGCTTATTTTCGTTGGTATCTTTTAAAAATGTCAAAATCTATTCTGCTTAACTGCCTCACTTTCATCTTTAAACCTTAGATTAAAGTCATTGATTTAAAGCTGTTTTTTTAAGTCTAATACACCATTTCATACTTAAATTTTATCAAAAAAATTTTATAACATCTTAAATGTTTAAAATATCTCATAACAAATATTAACCCCTTTAAAATAAAATTAAAATATCCTTAAAATCAAGCGTAAACTTCAATTATACTAATATAGTGATTTGTTAATTAGGATTTAAAGAATATCATTTTACTATAACGTCCTTTAAATTATTTTTATGCGAGAATTTAAATATTTAAAATTTAAATTTTAAATTATATACGTTGCATTTATTGTAACTATAAAATTTTAATATAAAATACACATCTCAATATAAACATCACAAATTTTAATATATTTCCAATTACTTTTCATGCACATCTAAATAAACTTATTTTTCTCTGCTTCATAAAAAAACAATTTATTCATGTAAATTGAATTTCGAAAAAAAGTTTATTCATGAAAATTAAATTAAAAATCAGTTTATTCATGTAAATGAAAAAAAAAAAAGAATGCTTATAGAATAGAAACTTGAACAAGTCTAAATATGAAAATACCTCTTTTATAATTTTTTTTTAATTCTTAATCTTCATCATTTAATTGTTTTCTATATAAATCATCACATTATAATTAATTTTTAATCATAGTTTTTTCTTACAAGCGATAGAGAGATTCACAATGAAATAATATTTACTTTTTTTTTTAACAATTTAACTTAGAATTCGTACGTTTATGTAAAAAATTATTTTTATTTAAATGTGTTAATAAATATTAAAAACAATGCAAAATATATTACTTTATTATATTTGAACGAATGATTTGTCCGAATTTAAATTGATTAAATTGACTCAATTAATATATATAGTAATAAATAAATAATTAATGTTATAATTTCAAATAAATTTAATTTACTCAACCAAAAAAATTAATTTCATATAAATAAATAATATATTTTTATTCAATTTACTTAATTAAATGCTTAATTAACTAAAATATATGATCAATGTAATATGCAACATATTCAAACTGATTCAATTGACTCAAATATATATTCAATTGAATTAATTAAATAATAATTAACTCAAATATACATAATTAATGTAATATTACACATAACCAATTGATTCAATTTACTCAATTAAAGGTTCAATCAATTAAAATATATGATCAGTATAACATGTTATATATTCAAACTCAAATTGATTTAATTGACTCGAATATGTATTCAATTGAATGATTTAAATGATAATTGTCACAATTAACTTAAAAATATATATATATATATATATATATATATATATATATATATATATATATATATATATATATAAAATCAATGTGACAGTGCACATAATTAATTTATTTAATTTACTTAATTAGATATTCAATTTACTAAAATTTATATTTAATTGACTCTAATGCTATATGCTTTTAAGACCTACCCTATGATCATCTTCATTATGATCCGTTAATTCATCAATTTCATCATTTCTCATCAAGTGTTCCACAATCTTTATTGCAACAATTTTGGTACTCTAATACATCCATATTAATTGCCTTCTTCAACTTCAACGATGTCCCTCTCCAACTGTCCTCACCCCTACTTTCCTTAAAAAACAGGAGTCAATCATGATTTTAATTAATTGTCTTATAAATAAAATGACTATTTAATTTATAATGCATTAATATAACTATTAAAATATAAAAAAATACCAACAAATATTGGATAGAGTGAAAAGGATTTGATTTCGTTTAACTAAGATATTTGATTCGAGTCTTATAAATAAAAAAAAAATTAAACTGGGAGAGTTTTTTTTATATAGGCTTGATAGTAACTCAACTCTAAAAATATTGGGGTCATATGTATATATATTCAAAAACTAAATAAAAATTCATTCTTTAGAAAATATGTTAAAACTTTAACATTTGGAAATTTTTTTTAGGAGGGAAGCAAAATAAAGAGTGAAAAATGAAGATTTTTTTTTTGTTATTTTTTTTACTCTTGTTTGGATAGAAAAAAGTAAAACAAAGAGAAAAAAATATGATAAATTTATAATTTTATCCTATATATTTAAAACCAAAAACTTTAGAAAATAATAATATTATAATTTTAATGTACAATCCCACACTTTTATTTTTTTTCTCTCTAAATTAAAAAAAAATTATTTTTTCTTTTCTCCTTATTTTTTCTTCATTTAAAAAAATATTAATTTTAATTTATTTTTTTTATTTATTTTTTTTTCACTCTTTTTTATCCATATCCAAATACAGTGTAAATATTAATTATTTATTAGCGGAGAACTTTCTTTTCTCAGAGCAGTGTAAAATTACAAAAATTAGTGAATGGATAAGAGCTATCCTCCTGTAAGAAAAAATCAAATCCAACGCAAACCTTCTAGGCTTTTCTAGTTAGGATTCTAAGATTAAATAAAATAACTGGAAGACCAACTCCACCGCGCATGGTCATAAATGTAAGGCCAGCTTAAAATTTCACCCCAACGTATTTAATAATAATATTATGTCAATTATAAAGCTACATTTAATATAAGCATAAATTGATGTGGAGATGAATTTAATGATTATTAAATTAAATATTTATATTAAAATATATATAAAATTAATTTAAGTATTTTAAAAAAATATATAAATATAAATATAAATATTAAATTAAATCATTATGAAATTTATTCTCTAAGTTTATACGCTCTAATTATAATGATATTTAATAATTAATTTTAATATTTTACATTTTTATTATCTAAGGAAATGAACTCATATAATTTCCTCATAATCTGGGACCACAAGCAATATGAATTAAATAATTATACAGTGATAAACAAAATCTGTATTTAATTTGATAGGATTTTATGTGTATTGGGAATTGACTATTTAGTTATTTACAATTAGTATAGAATTGTTATTAGATTATTTAAAATAAATTTATATTTTTTAAAAATAAAAATAAATAAAGATGGTTTAATGTTTATCCAGTTAGAAACTTCGATTATGTCAACTAGACTAACAACGTCGCAACGTAACGAAGCAAATGTTAAGAAAACCAAACCAATGTCAAAGTCATTGACGCATTCTAAGTGTGTGGGTGTGTGCGACCCGTCTCGACTTTCGAGCACGCCATCTGTTCCTCTCTCTCTCTTTCTCCCTCTCTCTCTCTCTCGCATATACTGAAATTGCTATATAAAACTACGGATTACGTACCTCAATCTATCCTTCGGTACTTGTGCATATTGATATACCCACTAAGCATCGGCCAGCTACACTAGAGTTCTGGGTTCTTGTTCGTTTACCATTTGTGCATTGCTCCGAAGTCAGTCAAGTTCTATTTGGCATCTTTCTGCGCTCGCTACCTCACTCCTCAAGATGGGATTGATGGGTAGGACTACATTCTGAGAGATAGGAAGGGAAAGAGTCTTCTTTTATAATTTGTTATCTCTTTACCTTGTTTTTTTCTTTGCTTTCTGGGTTCTTGCTCTTTAGCTCCTGGAAGCGCTGCAATGGCTGAATATATATGTTTGTTCAACAAGGTGCTAACTGGTTCTTTTCTTTTCGTTTCTTTTCTTTTCTTTTCTGTGTTTTTGGTTTTTCCCTTGGAAGATTGGAAATTTTTTGTTTTTGCTATCTGGGTGTGGAATATGACACGCTGCTGCTCATGACGGATAATGCTTTTCTCGTTCTCTGCTTCTTGTAATTTTTGTGCCCGATAATTTGTGCTTTTTCTAATTATTGCTCCATTTTGGTGATAGATTGATGTGTTATGGAAGATGAGGCGAAATGGGTTTGTAGAATAATACTTTGCGTGTTCTGATCTGGGTTTCATACTGGGTATTATTGTGTTTTGCCTTGGATTCCTGAGCTTATTTTTGGCTTTTTGTCCTAAATCCACATTGTGATTTTTTCCCCCTTTTGTAAAGGCCTTATCTTTTGTGGCTACTGCAAGTTCTACGGTTTCTGCACTCTGTTTTCCTTGGTGCCTGGTGGAGCGCTGTGGTTTTTAGGTTTTTAGCACCGACTTCTATTAGGAGATACTGTTTTGAATGCCTAACTTAGATCATACTGTTGCAGTTTTTCTTGATAATTGCTTTTTTTTTAAAATTTATTTAGCACGTTTTTTCTTCTATTAATAGCATGCGTATTCATTGTGTTTCACAGGATACAATAATCATAAAGCCTCCTAAGAAATCTCCCATTTTGTTAAGGATGATAGTTTTAGTATTTGCCATGGTCTGTGGTGTTTATATCTGCTCAATTTGTTTAAAGCAGATTAGCACCCATAGTAAAATTAAAATCGAAGGTATTCAAGTCATTGAGAGGCCATCTTTTGAAATTGAACCGAAACAGAGGCAAATTCCAACTGTGCATTTCCCACATCCTGAAACTTTTAACAGGTAATTCAGAACTTCTGCTTTTGCTTTTGAATTTGGACTCATTAAGATTTGCCTAATTCATGATTTTGTATGCTTTTAGGGCTGAATGTGTCCATAATCCTGTCAGATACTTTGCAATACTATCAATGCAAAGATCAGGGAGTGGATGGTTTGAGACCTTGTTAAATAGTCATGTCAATGTAAGCTCAAATGGAGAGATATTTTCTGTGTTGGATAGGAGGAGAAATGCTTCATCAATTATAAAGACTCTAGACAAACTTTACAATTTGGATTGGTTCACCAGTGCTTCTAAAAATGAATGCTCAGCAGCGGTTGGCTTCAAGTGGATGCTTAATCAGGTATCTGAAATATTCAAATGTAGTTTAATAATGAAAAGTTTTATTTGAACTTTTCTGCGTGGTAAAAGATTTATGACATTGAAAGTGAAATGGTGGAGTTACCATATTTTTATCCAGAACATCATATTAGTCCAAGAATCAAATCCGGTCTTAGTGATTCTTTTTTTTTTTTATTCTATTATTTTTTTTTTCTCAAATACCATGCACACTTTTTTTCAGTTTCAAGTAAATTAATGTTTCTTGTTGTTCATGAATTTTGTATACAAGATAACAAGACAATATGGTTTTTCAGACTCCTAAATAGACAAACCCACTCCCCTAACCTCCTTTATATTCGTTATTGTAATGTAAATGTATTATGATTCATAGGTTGCTACTAGCTAGAAGCTTATTACTGGGTTTATCTTTTGTTCTATATGTGGTGTGACACGGGACACAGTTACACCTTGTTTCTAATAACAATGAGACTAATAACAATGACATTTAGCAACAACTGATGTTATGGTTTTAGTTTTCTACGACATTTTATGAACCTCATAGCCAATCTGTGATAGTTCCCTGATCTAATAAAAAAGATGTATCTTAGCTTCTTGTGGAGCATTGGTTTTACAATAAATTATACTGATCAAAACATAAAAAAAATGTCAGTATTTGTTCCTTGTTTTTGGTTAGAGGGTTGTTATCTGTTTTTATTTTGACACACTGATTTTGGTTCATGGATGTCAGCTGATTCCTGGTAGGGATGCACAATTTGGTCTTAGAGGGTATCCATTTGTTCTCAGTGGGTATCCATTTGTTCTTAATCCATATAAAGTATCATACTAGGCAGGATTTGGGCAAAATTTTTGGTGTTTGAATACTGATAATAAGCTTTTCTAGTTTGCTATCTACTCTATCTATGGTTTAGCAGTTGTTGTAGGGCACAAAAAGAGCACTTCGTAATTTTGGAGGTGAAGGTCACTATAAGTTGGTAGCATCACTTCTGCCAATTATCTCATTGAGCAAAGATATGTCATCTTTTTCTATTAACCAGTTCAAAAGGGGGATTTTTATGGCTTTTCTTGATCAACCTTGTTTATGGGCACATTCAATGGATGGCTGAATGTGGTTTGTGAAAGTATTCATCTTTGTGCTGTATTGATGGTATCAATTTAGTGTCAGTCTTTTTCTAAAAAAAGAAATACTTGTTCCTAAGAAAGGGAGGAGATTGGGAAGGTATATTAAGGAACTTGATTATCGGTGTTATTAGGACGGTCTTACAATTTCTTAATTTTTTTCTACTAGGGAAAGAGATTAAATTGTCAGCTCTTTTGACTTATGCAGGGATTGATTGAGCACCATAAAGATATAGTAGAATACTTCAATACTAGGGGTGTATCTGCAATATTTTTGTTCCGAAGAAACTTGCTGCGACGGATGGTTTCAGTTCTTTCTAACTCCTATGATCGGCATGCTAAGTTATTGAATGGAACCCACAAGTCTCATGTTCATTCTGAAGAAGAGGTCAGTGTTTCCTTACCACTTTCAATTTTCTCTTACTTTTCATGCATACACAAGATCTTTAACTTTTAATTGTAATTTCTTGCAGGCTGAAACCCTTTCAAAATACAAGCCTAGAATCAATTCAACATTGTTGATAGCTGATCTAAAGGAGATGGAGATAATGGCTGCCAGGGCTTTAGAATACTTCAATAGCACCCGTCGCATCATTTTGTATTATGAGGATCTCATGAAAAACCGCACAGTAAGTTATTATGACATTCTCTCCTGAAATCTGGAAGAAGTCCTAATTGTGAATAACCTGTTTAATAAGCACACACAATCCAATCATATTAAAATTTGCAAAGCAATACCTTAATCATGGCGGAAATGTAAATGTTGTCTAATGTATTCTTGTATTTGCTATACCCATATCTAAATGAATTCTGCTAATTTCATTTAGTTTAAATTTTTCTAAAGCTATTTTTAAGTTCTGCTATTTTAATCATATTCACTATGTACACCACAAGTCTGAAACCTCATGCTTTTTTATATGCCATGAAATTGTTTCCATCTTGAGATCCTCTTTTTTGAGCAAAAATTGTCTACTGTATGTTAGTGCTACAACTGTTGATAATGATGTGAAACTGCAAGTCTGAATACTCATTTTTCATACTTGCTGCAGAAACTCAAGGATGTTCAAGAATTTCTGGGGCTTCCACTTATGGAATTAACGAGCCATCAGGTCAAAATACATAAAGGTCCATTGTCGGATCATATTGAGAACTGGAAAGATGTCAACAAGACACTAACCAGCACAGAGTATGAAAATTTCCTCCGAGTTGACTATTAAAATTTTCAAAGTCTACTAACCTGTGGAATGGTGTATGTGAATACTGCTTCAACTAATTTGTCCCAGAGGTGCTAGTGAAGCAATGCTAAAAGTCCTAAGCTTGTAAATTTAAGGGTGCAGTTTCAAGTCTTATAGATAGCAACTTCAAGCAGAAACCCTGAAAGGATGGGATCGCCTCCAAATGCTTCCATAAGGAACTCCCTTTTGGTGTCACCATAACTATGTAATGTCCAAGGTGACAAGATCGTGTTTTTTCATTTAAAAATTTTGACCATGCAGTGCTATTGAGCATGCCTTTCTTCTTTTTGCTCAACACTTTGTTGAGCCCAAACTTTTCATTTTTCTTGATCTTCTTGTTGATCATATGGACAGAGTGTACATTTCAGCTAATCAATTTCAAGCAAATATGAGATTATTTCAGCAGTATCATGTTTTCTTGTAAATAGCTGTCTCTGGTGTATGTCTGCTTCATGGGGGTAAATTTTGTATAAATTTCATATAGGTTGTGGCCAAATTGTGATCACCTGCAGAGACTTGACCACGTGAGGTGGTGGGATAGACAGATGGTGATAAACCTCAAATTCCTTTTCTTTGGATAACTTTCACGTGTAGATGATATGAGGCTTTGTAGGAATTAGTTTGCTGGATTTGTAGTCCTCGCTCTAAGGAATTGAGAATAGCTTGTTTTAGCTATGTTTTCTATTATCATTGCGTCATACCTGCTTATTACCACCCGCTTTGTTGCCATCCAAGTTTGCCTCTCCATTGAAGGCAAAATGTGTACTCAGCTATGGATTGACAAGAGCTATTGAAGAAAAGGCCAAATTTTGTATCATTCATCTCAATTTTAAATCATAGTTAAATTTAAAAATCAATTTAAGGAAATTTAAAATTTATTACAAAAAAAATTGTATTTTGTTGTGAAGTAACAATTTAACATAATATGTGGTTCAACTGAAAGGTTTAGCCTTTTATAGAACTGATGAAAAGCCTAATAAGGCCCTTTTAACATTAGGAAGAGGCTGGGCACATTGGTTAAATGGAAACAATTGTTTTTTACCTTGAATGCAATCCATAGCTTCTTCAATTTGTATCATTCCTTTGCACTGCCGGCTGGAATATTTCACAACTGAATACAAAAAGGGTAGCCGGCGCTCAAGCGATGGAGGTAGAGGAGGGGTGTGGAAGAGAAGAAATTAACGAGGAAGTGAAAAAGAAAATTTCATCTTAAAAGGGTGCCTTATTATTTTGTTGCTAAATTTTATCATTATTAACATGTTCATCCTTCTAATTTGAAAAATGGATTAAAATGTATGTAAAGTATGGTTCGTCTACAAAATGTTACCTCCATTTGATAATTTCAAATGAATTAAATTACTATTTTTTCTTAAGTTTTGTTATTATTAACACTTTCGTCCCTCTGCCCCCTTTACCATCCTCTCTCTCCATTTATCTATATATTCTTCCATTTCTTTCTCTCTCTGTATCATTACTTGGATTAATTGTGTTGATTTTGATTTCTAAAATTGATGATGGCAAAGAGAGAGAGAAACAGAGAGAAATTGAGAGGGAAAGGGGACGGAGAGAGAGAAAGGGGGGAGAGAGAGAGAGAAAGAGCCAAAAATAAGGGGGAAATAGAGGGAAAGGAATGGAAGTCTTAATAATGACAAAACTTAAGTATGAAATAATAATTTCTCATTTTAAATGGTTAATTATTCTATTATTTCATGCTTTATGTCATAATTAACATTTGAATGCTTATATTCAGGAAAGTGAATGAAAATGTCTCGATATTTTGACTTTGTCATACGCTTTTAATGTCTCGATATTTAATGTCTCGATATTAAATTAAGATTAAATTGTCTAAATTTGATGTTGCAAGGAATTAATTGACTATAATTAAATTTAGTTTTTTTTTTAGTTATTTCCTCCTTAAATAGTATTTTTTCAGTTAGTTTCTTTTTAATTTATTTTTTTATCATTAAATTAAAATTTTTCAGTTTAATTATTAAAAATTATTTAATAATAGTTATTAATAAAGTAAATTTTATTTTATTATAAAAATTTCATTAAAATATAAAAATTTAATTGATTGTTAAAATAAAGTTGAAAGCTCTAAATTAACTATTGGCCTTTATTATTTGGATTTATTCAAGAAAGAACCCATATAGGCAGCCCAGTTTTCTTTAGACATTTGGACCTGAAATGGCAATGCCCATAGTTAGAAGCAAAGAGCAGTAGACCATTACTTGGTGTACAACAAACCTTATTCAGTGCTTCTGAGCAGTTGCCCAATAGGCCTAATGCTAAATAACTTGTGCATGTTCTAACCCCACTACTAAATTGCACCTCTTAATTGACCACGACAAGAGGTTGGGACTGGCCTATGTTTAAGGATTTTTGTTTTACCTTATTTTAGGCTCTTTCTATTTCTTATTATTATAAATTTAAATTATTAAAATATAATAAAATTATTATAAAAAAATATTAAATTTAATAGTAGTAATTCTCATTGTCGTGTGTATAAAATTTACTGTCATATAAATTGTTACTATAAAATTATGACCGAAGAAAGTATTTTATAATAAAATTATGATTATTATAAAATAAAAAATAATTATTGACAGTAATAATTATTATTATAAAAAATTTTCAATCATAATAATGATTGATGTCAATTTTTTTATGTACTATTAATAACAATTACTCGTGTTGCTTCTATATCTTAATTTTATAAGCAGTGAAATTATTGTTGCTATAAAGTTTTTGCTCTAGTTCTAATAATTGTTGGAATAAATTTATTTATTAAATTCATAAATTTTATATATTTATATATTTAATCTATGCAAAAATTTGCCTTGATGCAATTCTGCCGCCTCATCACCTCAGGGGCCGGATGATGTTTAGTAGGCTCCTGCTAAGTATGGACATTTTACCATCAAGTGGACTTATGGAATTCTTATGGGTGACTGCTGGAATGATCCTCACCCAATATTAAGTATGTCAGTGACAGGACCCCAACAAGTGTATGCCTTTTTCTTAATAGCTGTAACCGATAGGTTACTAATTAGGAAATTTCTTTTTTAGATGTACAATCACTCGATTAATAAAAAATTATATATACGTATTATTTTATAAGATTTATTATAATTTTAATTAAAATGATAATTAATAATTGATTAAATGTATAAAAATTACTCAACTAACTAATAGTGACCGTGTGCTAGGCCACATTAGTGTTTCGAGTTGTTACGATATTTGCATGAGCCATATAGAGTCGATGTTTGCATGTCCTCGGTAATTGTCCAGCTGTACGTTAGGTGTGGGGAAGGCTAGTTCCGCCTAAATCATGGAGCTTGTTAGTTCTAAGATTACAAGACCAAGTAATTTTGATGATGACATAATTAATGAAAATTCATAATAAAATCTCTAATAACAATATCTCAAACAATAACTCAAATTACTATCAACATGCTTCCCCAAAAAATATGCATGAAAATACTTTAAATAGCATATCACAATTTCTCTCCCTACATCGTATATTTCTGTTCCTTTTTGTCATCAACAAAAGGATAGAGAAAATAAATGCAACTTATTCAAGTATTTATTGTAAAATAAATCTTAATAGATCATAACAATCATAAATATAATGTGAATCATAAATGTAATATTCAACTATCACCCTAATAATGGATCTTGAATAAATAAATTCTCATAGATCTAAAAAGCGTACCTGATGCAGAGTTTTACTTGAGTCATGGCAGTAATTGAGAGAGGCCCTTTGATTCAATAAACTGATTTCTCCCTCTTGACCCTTGTTGATTCATATACAAAACTTTAGTGATGAAAGACTTTCTTTAGATAACCATAATATCTCTGACTTTATGAAAGAGAATGTGTGTAACTTTATGGGTAGAGAGAGGACCAGCTTATATATATATATATATATATATATATATATCCAAGACTTAATATGATACGTCTATCAAGTATCCTTATATAATTAGAATTAGGATTTACTTTAATTAAAATAATCGTTGTATAATTATGATTTGTATTAATTAAAGTAAATATCGATTAATATTGGATCACATTATAGGAATTGATTTTGGCCCATATGGTAATATTAATTACCGGACAAAATCTTACATTCTCCCTCTTGGCACAATAATTAAGTGATATAAACATTAATAACATAAACATTAGGAGCGCATAAAATAAACAAATCCTTTCCATAATGTACTTCATAATTACCTTTGTAAGAATTATTACTCAAAATCCTAATGGGATTTAGAGAGAGATCTTTTTCTAATTTGAGTGGGAGCATATTCCTCAATAGGATGAAGGAATATTTCATATAATGAGTAGAACTCTTATTTTAGTGTTATTCCTAAATTGAGTAGAACTCATAATCAGATAAGGATTTAGGGAATTAACACTATAAATAGGAGAATAATGGAAAAAGGTTATTTGGCTTTTACCCATTGAAGAGAGTGGCTTTCAGCATGTGGAGTGAGGCTGCCACCCATTGTAGAGAGGGACTTTGCCAATTGCTGAGGATTTGGCTCTGCCCATTGATGAGTGGCACTTGCCCATTGCAGTGGAGAGAGACTTTGGCCTAAAGTGGAGTAAGCACATAGAATTCAAGAGAAAGCGATTCTTGTCCATTGGTGAGAGGGCTCTTGCCCATATAGTTGAAGAAACCCTTTGTGGTGTAATGTTGTAATAGTAAATATATTGGGTTATGTCTAGAGGAGACTGAGAGGGACTAACTAATATATTTACTATGACCAGTTTGATGTTGTATGGGTTCTCTTAGGTGTAATTGAGTTGATGGGTAATATAGCTTTGAGCTTGTAATGATGATTTATTTATTTATTGATAGTGAAAGATGGCATTCCTGTGGATGTAGCCCTATGTTGAGAGGATGAACCACGTAAATATTGGTGTTTTGTGTGTTTGCTTTGTTTCTTTGTAGTTTATACGCTTCCACAGTACACAACAACCTTCCTATAATAAATTACTAAGTATGGGTTATGGCGGTTGTACATTGTTTAATCACATACTTCCTTCTATATACCACAATACTAGTAACTTACTATAGTAGGTACATAATGGATATATGTTTATCACATCATGGTCCATAACAATGTTTCAAGAGACTTTTTCTGTTATCATTCACTCAATATATTATGTGTACACAATCATGAGAAACAGGAAATACTTTAATGTATAGTAGAAACACATTAGTGAGCTTAGAGTGTCAAAGCCAATACATTATACATTAATACAACCAAGACCCATTATAAGAAAATATTTTTTAAATGTCTTAGGTTGTAACCCTTAATTAATGGATTTGTTATCATGAGATTAATACTATTATGCTCAATAAACACTCTTCATTTTTGAACTTTCTCCTTAACGATAAAATATTTTAATTCTATATGCTTGGTACCTTTGGCATATTTGTCATTTATGGAGAAAATACTACTATGGAATTATCACAATAAATTCTCAGCGATTTGCTAATGGTGTTGACTACTTCAGGTCATGAGATAAAATTTTGTATCCATAATGCATGAATTATAACTTTGAAAACATGTCATAAATTTTACTTTCATAATGGATGAAATAATAACAAAACTATTTTGGCATTTTTTCATAATACTGTTCCTTTAGCTAATAGGAACAAGTAGCCAAAATAGACTTTTATTATCAACACATCAAGCAGAATCTAAATCTGAATATCCAACCACTTCTAAATGATTAGATATCCTATAAGTGAGCATGAAATCTTTAGTTCGTTGCAGGTACTATAAAACTTTCTTTGCAGCTTTTTAGTAATCAATTCCAGGATAAAGAATTGTACAAGTTTAAGTATACATCAAATTGCCCACAACTGAAACATAGGGAATTAATTCCATTTATTTATGTTCCACATTTTTCTTTGGACATTGATTGTGACTAAATTTATCCCCTTTTTGTATGGGAACAATTCCTGCTGAACATTTATGCACATTAAATCTCTCTAGAATTCTATTAATATAGGCTTTCTGAGACAATCCTACTAGTCTTTGTGATCTATTACGGAATATTTCTATTCCAATCATAAAGGATGCCTCTCCCATGTCTTTCATTTCAAAGTTCATGGAGAGAAAATCTTTAGTCTCACGTAATATGCTCAAATCATTTGCAGCAAGTAAGATATCATCAACATATATAATTAAGAAGTAAACATAATCCCACTGATCTTAAGATATATATACATCGATTAATGACTTTTTCTTTAAATAAAAAGACTTTATGATATCATTGAACTTAATATACCACTAGTGGGAAGCTTATTATGTATATTGATTTCTTAAGTTTACACACCATATGGCCTTTTCCTTTAACTGAGAAACCTTCAGGTTGGTCCATATAGACTTCCTCTTTAAGTTCTCCATTTAAAAAGGCCGTTTTCACATCCATTTGGTGCAACTCTAAGTCATAACGAGCCACCAATGCCATGATAATTCTTAATGAGTCTTTTTTTGAGACTTGTGAAAATGTTTCTTTATAGTTAATACCATCCTTCTGAGTATAACTCTTAGCAACAAGTCTTGCTTTATATCATTTTATTTTGCCATTCGAGTCGCGCTTGGTCTTAAAGACCCATTTACACTTACCTCGTTTAGATCCTTTAGGCAATTCAACTAGATCTCATATTTTGTCTTGTTCCATAGATTTTAACTCATCTTTCATGGCATCTAAGTACTTATCAGACCATTACTTTCTATAGCTTGTGAAAAGGAAACTGGATCTTTATTAATTCCTATGTCAAAAATCTGACTCTTGCAAATAAACCACGTAATCATCAGCAATTGCCGATCTCTTTCTCTTTGAGATCTTCTTAATGGCATTTCTTATGGTTCACCTTCATTAGCTCTTTGTGGGTTAGCTTCTTCAGGATTTGTTTCATCATTATGTTGTGTAGCATTGTAAGGTCCTTCAATAACTGTTGGAACAACATATGGAGTAGGAGTGGATATTGGAAATTTAATAGGCATATGAAAATCAACTTTATTTTCTTGTATATCCACATCTTGTCTCTTAACACTCCTACTAACTTCACCATTCTCAAGGAATGTTGAATTACTAGTTTTCATAATTTTTGGACTATGGTTTGGAACATAAAACCTATATCATTTAGATTTCTCTAGATAACCAATAAAGTATCCACTTGTAGTTCGAGAATCTAATTTCTTTTCATATGGATTATAAATTCTTGCTTCCGCTCGGCAACCCCAAATATGCAGGTGCATAAAACTAAGTTTCCTTCCAGTCCATAATTCATAAGGTATTTTTGAGACTGCCTTACTAGGAACCCTATTTAACAAGTATACAGTGGTTTTAGGTGCATACATCCACAAAGATATAGGTAAAGAAGAGTTACTCATCATACTCCTAACCATATCCATTAAAGTCCTATTTCGCCTTTCCACCACTTCATTTTATTGAGGAGTACTTGGTATAGTATATTGTGCACATATGCCATAACTTTCTAAGAACTTTACAAATGGACGAGAACATTGTCCCATTTCAGTGTGTTTTTCATAGTATTCACTACCTCTATCTAACCTTACTATTTTCACTTTTCTATCTAATTGCCTCTTAACTTCATTTATGTACACTTCAAGTGCATTTATTGATTGAGATTTTTCATTAAGCAAATAATTATGTCTATAATGTGAAAAATCATCAATAAAGGTAATAAAATACTTTTCTCTACCAAAAGATAGAGTATGAAAAGGCTCACATATATCAGTGTATATAATTTCAAGAAGCTTATTGCTTCTTGTGGCTTCTTTCTTATTGTGTTTGGTTTGCTTTCTCTTAATGCAATTTATACACATTAAGATCAATAATATCTAAAATCAGTAGAATCCTATTCTTTATTGATCTTTCTAATCTTTCTTTCGATATGTGACCCAAACACTTATGCCCTAAGAAAACAGAATTCTCATTTAGTCTACTATGCTTAATTCCAATATTGCTATAAGTGACAGGCAAGGATTCAACAAAATTATCATCAAATTTCAGTATATATAGATCATCAGTAAGAATTTAAAAAACAATAATGGAATTATCATTATTATTAAATAAATTGAAGCATCCATGCCCAAACTTAACATTGAATCCAAATTCATCAAGTTTTGAAATAAAATGACATTCCTAAAAATTGAAAGCACATAGAAGGTTTTTAATAGGTCGAGTTGATAGCCATTATCTCAGACCAAACGGTAAGTCTCTATGCCTTTAAGTGGAGCCTTCATATGGTTCCCCATAAATAGGACGTCTTAGTTGGGTTTTCAGTTTGGACCATAAGAAATCCTTTCATCACATTGGAAACATAAATAGTAGCACCAAAATCAAGCCATCAAGTATTATTAGAAATTTCAAATAAGTTTGATTTGAAACATATATAAGCATAAAGATTACCTTTCTTTTTAAATCAAGCTTTATTTTTCAGGCAATCTTTTTGATAGTGTCATGCTACCATTTATTATTTTCCTTAGCTTAAGTAACATTTGAAGATCCTTTCTTTTTCTTCTTAAACTTGTAAGCTTTAACTTTAAGTCCTTCATTAGCTTCTTGACCCATAATGACAATGGAACGAGTCCCTTGATTTTTTAGTTTATTTCCTCTTAAACTAGCATACTGGTCAATTTATTACCATTCCACTTATCCTCAATAGTGTTATAGTTAATTTGAAATGACCCATATTCAAGAGGTAATGAGGTCATAATGAACTACACTAAGAAGGAATCATTAAACGTCATCCTTAAAGTTTCTAGTTTTACTGCAATATCACTCATTTTAATAATATGCTTTTGCATACTCTGTGATCCATCATATTTTATGGTCATGAGTTATGCCATTACAGTACCAGTGATTGACTTAGCTTCAAAATAGAACATATATTTCATAAGTTTAAGGTATTCTTTTGCATTTTCAGTTTGTGAAATTGTAGTCTTAATGTTATTAGCAATAGTCATTTGCAGAACATAAGGCTTAATTTGTTTACTAATTCCTATTGCTTATAGTATAACTTCTATTTCTCACTGCTTGTATCCATAATAGTAGTGAGTTAGCCTTCCAATAATGTGAAGTCAAGGCCCAAGACACCTAAATGGAACTTGACTTGCTCAGACCATTCAAAGAAGTTCAACCCATTAAAATAATAACAGATTAAGCATGCGAATGAAGAGAAAAAACTGTAATATTATATTTATATGCTTAAAATAGATTCAGATAACTTTAACAATTAGAGTATACTATAGTTCTTCTTTGGATAGATACTATAATATATTATCCTAAATTAAATGCCTTTAAACTTGATTGGATAATAATTAACTTACATCAAATATACATGTTGTCTTTGGACATCCAATATATATTTGATAAAATATTATTTCCCTCATAATTCTTACTATTATAGAATAATTGATTTACTTTTGGATAAAATCTTTAAGTTCTGATGATTAGTGAGTATCAATTAATCCATTTTTCATCATAATCTATTAGTATGGATAATTGATAATTTTTATATGCATGTAAACATCGCCACTTTGGTGACTAACAAACTATTAGTTTTATTTTATTTTAGTTTAGCCACTTTGATGACTAACAAACTAACATAAATATCATAAGTCACGTATATAAATTATATATCTTAATAAACCTAATATTTGTTCATTTATTAGGTTTAATTACCAATCTTAATTAGAATGGGTAGAAAACATAATTATTTTTTTTTTTGCTTTCCTTGCTTTTGGGAGAATATGTTCTCAAAAGAATTATTCTTTCCAACATGTTTTCTTCATCGTGTTGAACTTTCAAGGCCTAATTAAATTTGGGCCAAAACTTTAATTTAGTAATTAATTAATTAATTAATTAATTAATTTTAAGCATCTTCTATCATAAAATGTTTTCACATAGTTTGAAATTCATGGCCACAAAAAATTAAGCCACTTTGATATATAATTTTTTTTCCTTCTTTTAATTTCTTTCTTTTGAGAAAATATGATTTCAAACTTAAATCTCTTTATAACACGATGATTTTTCGTCATGTTAATAATTCTCATGCCCAAAACTTAATTGGGTCAAATTTAAATTCTATACTTTAATTCTACTCATATCTAATAACAAGTAAGATCTTTAATATTATGTTCAAAATCATAAATTTAATGAAGAAATTTAATTGTTCAAAACCTAGGGCTCTGATACCACATGTAAAATAAATCTTAATAGATCATAACAATCATAAATATAATGTGAATCATAAACGTAAGATTCAACTATCACCCTAATAATGGATCTTGAACAAATAAATTCTCACAGATCTAAAAAACGTACCTGATGCAGAGTTTTACTTGAGTCATGACAGTAATTGAGAGAAACCCTTTGATTCAATAAACTGATTTCTCCCTTTTAACCTTCTTGATTTACACACAAAACTTTAGTGATATAAGACTTTCTTTAGATGACCATAATATCTCTGATTTTATAAAAGAGAAAGTGTGTAACCTTATGGGTAGAGAGAGGACCAGCTTATATATATATATATATATATATATATATATATATATATATATATATATATATATATATATATAAGATTTAATCTGATACGTCCATCAAGTATCTTTATACAATTAGAATTAGGATTTACTTTAATTAAAGTAATCATTGTATGATTAGAATTTGTATTAATTAAAGTAAATATTAATTAATATTGGGCCACATTAAAGGAATTGATTTTGGCCCATATGGTAATATTAATTACTGGACAAAATCTTACATATATATACAAAAATATGTATACATAAATTCATTTATAACAAATTACCTTTCATAATTGCATACATGAATATCATATATTTATATTTTAAATATATAATAAATTGAATTTAAATTAAAAATTTCCTCTATTTATATTCTCATTATTGAATTGTATAGTTTGTGTAGAGCCTTTACTCCTTCTGTTAAAAAAAAAGTTTAAATATACAAGGCCTCAAAGTGGTAGAAAATTTCAAGCATAGCCCATTGGAGCATCTTTCTTACATCAATGGAATATCTGTTTCGCAGTGCCGGTATGATAATATATAACGTACTGCATATATATATATATATATAACTTTATTAAATTCAAAATAACTTTTTCCAAGGGCTAGTTTTGGCCGCTGGAAACTCTGAGGGCTCACATTGAAAAAAGCTACCAACATTGCACACTCCTGGCTTCTGGTTGGATTGTGATTGCTTTTGCTTTTTAAAATAATAAGCAAAAAATGTAGCTAGTCTCTCGTGACAGAAAAATGTTAACATTCTGCAATAAAAAAATAATCCCCGACAACTGAGAAGTAACAAGAAGGAAAAACCAAAGACAAAGTATTGGAAATCTCAATGGCGGGACATAGTAATTTATTAAAGTATACCAACTTGTCCACCACACATCTCATATATTATTCATAGCTTTGCTGTTATAGAATTTGAGAACTTAATTGTAGCTTCTTCCAGTTGTGGCCTTAGTAATGTGCATGTGTGAATGTTTTGCTTTATAACACTCTTCAATTTTAAAGGAGCTTGGTTATACAGATTCACTGTTTTTGCATGTGGAATGGCTAACTGTTGCCAGACTATCCTATGACCCTAACCCTAATCTCTATACTTCCCTGTACATAACATTATATATATACGCGGCATATGACTCCCATTTGTGAGGACAGAGATTCTTGAATTTTACTTTGTCTTCCAATTCTCTTCTTCGTAAAATATTGATAAAAAATATTGTTGGGTAAAAAAATGAAAATTATTGTTTAGAATTAATGTATCATATATTCAAAACATAATATGTATGATAGAACTTACATATAAAATAAGTGAGACTCATATATTTATAACTTAAATCTAGGATTAATCATGTAAGTTTTTTCCAACATAAAAAAATTATATACAGAAAGAAAGAGTGTTCTTTGATAAGAAAAAAAAAAGTCAATATCATGCATATATTTGCTTTTCTCTTTTTAATAATCAATTCTAATTGAAATTTAAACTCAAAATTTCATATTCTTAAATACAACTGTAATAACATTGAGCAAAAGCTGATCTAATTGGTGCATTCATTTGCTTTTAACATACACAGATATGTAAGCATGTACAATATTAATTGTCTAAAATGAAGAAAAGCACATACCAAATTACACCATTTACGAATAAATTCTTTTACTATTAACTAAACAACATTTCGTAAACACACAAACTCTTTTTATACAATATTAAACAAATATTATAAGATTTCCTTAAAAATATGAACATTTTAATTTAATTTATTCCCATATTTTCCTTATTTTAACATATATAATGATTCCATAAATCTTAACAAAAAAAGAAACCACTGAATTAAAATTACAAAAGAATTTGTGTGCAATGCTCGTATTAAATGGCTAGTCCTTCATGTCTGCTCTCGCCTCTCCGCAATGCTCCCTCCAGATCTTGTTTTCGTCCCTTTTGCGAAGTTGTGGCCTTGTCACCTTTCTTGCTGGGCGAAGTTGTGCATCCCTGGGTGTCTAGTCAATCTCTGCGCTATGGATACATCTCGAAGTTAGTCAACACTTATGCTTATTCTGGAATGGATTGGTTGTTGAACAGATAGTCCTCTTAGGAATAGTGATTTTGTTCTGTTTGTTCAACCTGCGTGGGTCTTTTGCTCTGCTGTCTTTACTATCATTTACCCCAATTGTATTTGAGATTCAGAAATTTTTTGATACTTTGCTTGATCTTCAGATTTTTTCACTTAACATTACAAGCATTGGGAAGCTTGTATTTTGTTCGGGGAATAGGCTTCTAGACCATAGTTGTTGTATAGCTAGTCTTGTTTAAGTTTTTTTCCTAGATTTAATAATAATCAATAAAATTCAGCTTATTATATAAAAAGAAAAAAGGCTACATGGCTTTGCAGCGGATTTCCTTTAGAACACATCCCACGCATTAGACCCAAAGAAATGTAAATTTAATTAACTTATAACATCGCTACATATATTCGCATGCATGGCTCCCTTCATCTATAAATACTAGAGTGAGAGGTAGAGTTTACAACCAAGTTGCTTGCTTAGTTTACTCTTGGCTCCAGCTAGTGTCGTGCACACAACTGAGCAAGTTGCTTCCGAAACTCTTCCATTGTTCCCTTTCTCTGCCTCTTTTCCTCAAACTCCCTCAGTCTCTTGCTATGGCCCAAACAAATTTATTGTTTGCCTGTATTTTCTTCATGCTGATTTTCTCCCAAGAAATTCACTCGGTAGATGGAAGGCACTTGAAACTTGAGAGAAAACACAAATTCTCAAAGCTCCGTACCTCAAGTAAGTTTGAAAAGCAACAGACAAGATTTGTTGATAAGCATAACGTGCATGGTGATAATGACTCAGATGTAGAGGTGCCTACAACTATTTGGTCTCCACCTGCAACCCCAGTCCCAGCTGGTGCGGTTATTGGCGAGCCTGGGTCGTCACCCCCACCCCCAGGTCATGTGGACGACTTCAGGCCCACTGCCCCAGGCCACAGCCCTGGCGTTGGACATTCCATTCAAAACTAGGGCAACTTTCTTGTCCACTTTTCAATCTCATTGGCCATAAGTGTTAGGTCTCTGTAATTGCTGGGTAACGAAAATAAAAAAATAATAAAAAAAACCTAGCCAGCTGGAAATGAGTTAGAGTGGTTTCTGAATAATCTAGTTTCGACTTGCGTACTGGAGTTCATTAGTGTCATCAAAATATAATGCTTGTTTGGGATTGTGCGTGGTAGGTCTTGTGGGTTAATTAATTAGATGTCTAGCTAGGCTTCAATCTTGCCAACGAGAGAAGATGGAATAAAATGTATTTTATCATGTTGAGATTTAGAGTTCATCCTTCTGTATTGTAAATATGCTTTCAAATCAGTAATAAAATTTCAGTTTATGTTATCATTTATGCAGGAGTCTTCAGATTATAATATGTCTTTCAAATGTTATTAGGTTATGATATTCTTTATTAACATTTAACAATTTCTTTACAGATTTCTGTTAATTTAAATCTGGTGTCTGCAAAAATTCTTATGATTGAACAAATTTCAGCCGTCTTTTTGTAATATTTTTGCAAAATGATTGCATTGAAGTATATATATTTTAGAGGGTTCCCAAGAAATACCATTCTTTAGAGATTTGTCCTCTTCTTGGAAGTTGGTTGATTTGTGCTTCGCGCATGGCTAAGTTTTTCCTAAATGATTTCATTAATAATAAAATTAAAATTCTGCTTGTAAAAAAAATTTGAGTAGCCAGGATTCAAATTTTAGAATTAAATTGCAAGGGAGATTTTTTTTATTCTTTAGCCATATTTCTTAATTTTCAATTTGAATAGTCTTATGGTAAGCTTAATAACTGTGTGAAAGCTAATTAATCCATGACATCAACTGTAATAAAACAAAATTAATGATAATGAAAATAATAAAAAAAAATACCAGCCTAGCTAGCTATACCAAGTGCAATTACTAGCCGGAGACTATAAATAATGTTTTCTCTGAAACTATTTTTTCTTCTTTTTCTTCCTTCTTTCTTTCTTTTCTTCTTCTTCTTTCTTCTTCTTCCTCTCTCTCTCTCTCTCTTTTTTTTTTAAACATTCTCAGAAACTACGTATTTTCACTTGGCTGCTTAATTTAACGGGAGTTTTTTTACCTATTCTAGTGCGGGAAAGAACTGGCAAAAAAAGCCATTTTATATGTTGCTCTTTCTTTATCTCTTTATTAAGCTTATTCTAAATTCTTGCATGTTGTACTGGAGGAGGCATATATGATAATATTTTTGGGTTTTTTTTCTTTTTCTGTGGAAGGCCCATATATTGGTTGGAATGTTAATAGGTATCTATTTTAGGGTTTATCTTCACTCTAATATTGAGTTTACTAACCTTATGATTTCTCTTAATTTAAAATGTGATTTATTTCAGAATTTAAATCATAATTGAGAGTTGGATGTTTGCATTAGGGGCGTAGGAAGGCTAGTTTTTTTTTTTTTAATTGGCTCTAAGCTATTGATCAGAGTAATTATATAGTAAATCAGTTATTCTATATAGGATATTCTATATAAAATGGCAACTCACTAGTGAATAGATATATTTACACGAGTGGGCCTACATATACACATGAGTGGGTCATAAAAATTTATAACAATCTTACAATTTTTTTTTAATAGTAACTATATTTGTATATGTTTATAACTATTAGGAGGTTGTCATTTTATGTCAAATACTGACATAGAATAATCGCTTTATTATATAATATAGTGAAATGGTTTTTCTATATAAGATATCCTACATGAAATGACAATTTAATAGTGAATTGACATATATGCATGAGTGAGTCTACATATATATATATGAGTTTATTTTTTTCAAAATTAAGTCACTACGAGAACATATTTTCCTTGTAAATTTTTTATTTTTGAAAAAGTAATTAACTTAAAAAAACAAACTTAATATTGTGTGTCTAAAATTAAATAAAAAAAATTTGCCAATAACTACTCCCTCGTTGCACAAATAATAGTCACAGTTGACTTTTTATTTTGTCTAAAATTATCAGCTATATTTAGAATACTAAGGAGAATTAACTATTATTTTCCTATTTTACCCTTTATCTCTATAAAATGCAAAAAATATTTATACAATTTTTTGGAACTAATATTATCACCTCTTTTTTAATTCAACTAGTTGTTTGTCATATTAATATTCATTTTTTTAGATTTCCAAGAAAGGATAATTAAGTAAATTACTAGTATTTTTTTTTTATGAAAATGGAGTTATTCAATCATTTTTTTAATCACTGTGGAAACTCCAAATGTAACTATTTTTTGTGGACGGAGGGAGTATGAGCCTATTTAATTCCTTGGCCATGTTAAGGTTTGATGCATATAAAATCATTGATTTTTTTGTATTAAAACTAGCTAGAATTTATTAATCTAAAAAAGGCATTAAAGCTTTTTTTTTTTTTTTTTTTTTTTTTTTTCAGAGATAGACACATCTAAAAAAGTCAGTAAAGATGAAAGCCAATATCTTGGACCGCTGGGATTCGAAAGCAACGTGGGAGATCTTATGTCTTGGCACGTTAATTAAAGTTTAATGACCACTAAGAATGAACAAGACTTGAGCACTACAGCCTAGCAAATGCTGTTTGTTGCGTAATCAAATATTAAATTTTAATTAGAAATTAAGATTCAGTGGGGGTGAAGGCTCGGTGGGGACTTCCCCGAGTCCTGGAGCCAACCCCACGAGTCCTTTTGCAAGATTCTTTCCGTTTTAATATTCCAATCTATAGGGAGGGAGGAGGGCCTGCACTACTTCAGTCCTCATCATTTGCTTTATTTGACTTCTTCGATTAAAACAAGAGAAAAATAATATGTATATTTATAAAGAAATATATATCTGAGACAAAAAGGAATGGTAGGACTAGGAGTACCCAAATGCGTTTGGTGGCAACCTATTTATATATCTATGGTGGATTTGACTTTAATTCTCCATTTTGGAACATGTGTTTTTTTATTGAAGGCACAGTGGCAAGTGGTTCCTACTAGAATCCAGATTCAATTAATTTTAATATCTGAATGTTACTGTAAGGGTTTTTAATTTTATTTTTTTTCCCCAATTGCTTAGGGAGGAAATGAGTATAAACTCTGTAGTGATGGTTCTGACAGAGTATTGATGTGAATGATTCATCTAATTCATTGAAGTATTGTGTCAAAGTTATATACAGTTACATGTGTGTTGAAGATAGACACTATCTAGTGGCCACAAGGATAGTTTTTTCTTTTTTTTTTTTTAGTTTTTATTTTTTCTTTTTTTTTTTTAATATATGAGGGTAAAGTTTTAGGATGACTCTTATAAATACATAAGTTACAATAGAAAACTCTTATTAAATACTACTGGTTAATTAACTTGTAACTCTTGACTCGTACTCTATTTTTTTTTTAATATAAGTAAAATTCATTAATAAAAATCAGAATGTTATGTAGGGATGGTAAAATCTTTTGATCTTGACTCGACCCGCCCACGAGTTCGATTAGTTTTCTTTGACCTTGATATTGTATAGGGTGGAGACGGAGAGCCCTTTGCCCCGCTCTACACAATAACATATTATTTTTTTATTAAAAATAATTTATTTTTATGTATTTAAATATTTTAATTTTAGCAAAAAGTATAAATATACTATTAAAACTTATATTTTATTTTTTAATAAATAAAACTTATATTTTTTTATGTATTTAAAAATTATAATTTTAGCAAAAAATATAAATATATTATTAAAACTTATATATATATATTTTTAATTTCAGTCATAATAATAATTGCTATCATTTTTTTTTATGTATTATTAGTAACAATTACTCGTGTTGCTTCCTTATCTTAATTTTATAAGTAGCAAAATTATTGTTGCTATAAAATTTTTACTTTAATTCTAATAATTATTGGGATAAATTCATTTATTAAATACATAAATTTCATATATTTGTATATTTAATATATGGTAAAATAGATCTATGCAAAAATTTGCCTTGTTGCAATTCTGCCGCTTAATCATCCCAAGGGCCGGCCGGATGATGTTTACTAGGGTCCTTCTAGGTATGGACATTTTACTATCAAGTGGACTTATGGAATTCTTATGGGTGATTGCTGGAGTGATCCTCACCCAATATTAAGTGTGTCAGTGACAGGACCCCCAACAATTGCGTGCCTTTTTCTTAATTGCTGTAACCGATATGTTACTAATTAGGAAATTTCTTTTCTAGGTGTATAAACACTTTATTAATAAAAAATTATATGTAGGTCCCATAAGCTATAACGAGCTTGGTTTTGATTATAACAAAACTTAATAAAATATACATTAACCCTTTGTGCATAAGTATTTGAAGTGATTTTATAAGTCATGATATGCAAAGACATTGATGGGGACTATTCTATTGACATAGCTGATATAAAAGGAGATTATCATCTTGTATAACACAAGACAAATCAAAGTCCATGAAGAATTAGGATATAAATTAAGTTCTTAGGTTTATTATACAAGATTGGAGAGATTATGCCATTTAGGACATAAAGTTAATTTTTTTTATTTTTAGATTCAAGAGTTTAAAAAGTGTTTTTACATCATTTCTAAGGTTTTTGAATGGTCAAAATAATTTTTACAACCTTCCTTCAAAAACTCAAAATTTCAAAATTTAAGTAAGACAGTAGCGAAATTAGTTAACCCGTTGTGAAAATTAGTTAACTAGTTTTGTTGTCTAAAATTTTCTGTCTTATGAAACTAGTTAACAAGTGAAAATTTTAGTTAACTATTTTCATACTCTGACCTGACACAACTCTGCTGTATGACTTTCAAAAAAGTAACGGCTAGTTTTTTGAAAATTAAAGAGCCGTTAGACACACTCTCCAACAGATGTTTTTAGCAATGAAAAACACCTATAAAAAGAATCATTTACTACAATTTTAACTAATGAAAGTGCTCTTATTCATTGAGAATCTATTATGGTATTTTTAAAGCTTTTATTCAAATACTCTTGAGCTTGAGTGGCAGATCTTCTCTTTCAATCTTTTAGCATTTAATTTTGTATCTGAGAGTTATTGAGAGTGATTTCATCTACACCAAAACCTATTTAAGGTCGTGTAAGTGTGGAGACATACTTGTGGGAGGTTTTCAAGCACCTTGTGAAGCTTGTGGGAGGTTTTCAAGTACCTTGTGAAGCTTGTGGTCATTTGTAGGAAGCAAAGACATTGTAAAGGTTCTCAAGCACCTGGGAAGCTTGTTGAGATTGTAAAGGATTTGAATCTTGCTTATTGAAAATATCAAATAGTGGAGTGACTCTCAAAGTGGGACTTTGGGAAGAGTGGATGTAGGATAAGAGAGCCGAACTACTATAAACATTGTGTTTGATTCTCTTCTTTCCTTAACTCTTTAATTTTCAGCACTTTATTTCTCTGATTATATATTGAATGTGTTGAGAATTTGTTTTATTGAGTTAATACTGAGTTTGAATAATTAAACTTGCAATTTCTGATTTATATGTGAAAAGATACACTTGATATTAAGTGATTATTTTGTGTATGATCTATTATTTGTGCATAACTTGTTTGATCACTTATATTACATTCTAAAAACATAGTTATATGCATACATTGAAGTGCAAAGCCATAATTTTTTATTAAGTCTTGAGCAAGGATAGAAAAATTGCCTAAAGTGTCCAATTCACTCCCCTCTTAGTCACTTTCTTTGGGACAACAAATTGGTATTAGAGCCTATCTATCTTGCTTGAGGTTTAAACACCTTAGAGAGTTCCTACAATGGTTGGCACATCTAACACAGCTGGTATCCCTACACCTTTAGTTGAAGGACACTCTATCACTAGACCACCTTTGTTTAATGGTTCTAATTATTCTTTCTGGAAAGTTAGGATGAGAAACTTTATTTAATCTGTTGATATTGAAGCTTAGCAAAGAATTGTTAAGGGTCCTGAAATTCCATTAGAATTGCATGCTGATGGTTATAGAGAAAAACTAGAAGATGAATATAATGAACTTGATTGGAAAAAAAGTTTCTTCAAATGCTAAAGCTCTAAACATTCTTCATTGTGCACTTGATGCAACTAAGTATAATCGTATTTCACGTTGTACATTTGCAAAAGAAGTGTGGGATAAACTTGAGGTCACATATGAAGGGACTAATCAAGTGAAGGAATCAAAAGCCAATAGGCTTGTTCGGGAATATAAACTATTTGAGATGAAACCTGAAGAAACCATTTCAGAAATGAGCATAAGATTTACTGATCTGGTGAATGTTCTCAAAGCTCTTGAAAAAGAATTCACTGAAGAAGAGTTAGTCAAGAAAGTCTTGAGGTCACTACCTAAATCATGGGAAACAAAAGTGACAGTGATCTTTGACACTAAAGACTTCTCCAAATTCACTTATGATGAGATGATTGGTTCTCTTATTGCTCATGAAATGCTTTATGACAAGAGCAAGAGCAATGTAGATGATGAAAAGAAAAAGAGAGGAATTGCTTTGAAGTCAAGCCAAGAGGATGAATTGAGGAAAACTATAGCTTTTAAGGCTGCCTCAAGTGACAGCTCCAATAGTTCAAGTGATGAAGATGATCTTTCCATGATTACAAGAAGATTCAAGAAGCATTCAAAAAGGGAGGTTCGAAATATAAGAAATTCCTAAAGAAGTATTCTCCCAAAGGTGAAACAAGCAAGGATCAAAGTGAGATTAAATGCTTTGAATGCAACAAACCTGGCCATATCAAGCCAAATTGTCCTAAACTGAAAAAGAAGAATTCAAAGGATAAGAGCAAGAAAGCTTTGGTTACTGGCTGGATGGACAGTGATGACTCCTCAAGTGATAACTCTAGTGACAAGGAGGTTGCACACATTTGTTTCATGGCTCTAGAAGAGGATAAACCAGAAAGCTCTAAATAAAGAGAAATCAACACTGAGGTAAATAATTCTGACTCTTTTAGTATTGAAGATTATGAAGATGCATTTGCCAAATTATATGAAGAATAAAAAGTTTATAAGAAAAAAATGTTATGTTTTAAACAAAGAAATTGCTTCCTTAAGATCTGAAAATGATTCTATGAGTATTATTGTGCAAGAAAATAAGTTTTATAAAAATCAAATGCTCTTGTTTGACGAGTTGAATAAGGAGTTAGAAGATTCAAAAATTGCTTGTGAAAAACTCATTGAGAAAAACAGGATTTTAGAAACTAAGGTGAAATCTTTGACAAATAATTTAGCTAAATTCACAAATGGCACACAAATTCTTAATACTTTACTTGGTTCTCAAAGATTATCAAATAAAAAATCTGGTCTTGGTTATGATGGATTCATGCACTATGGAAAATACAAAAATTTCTTTGTGAAAGCTTCCTCTTATTCATTACCAAATGTTATTTGCTTCTATTGTAATCAAAATGGTCATATGGTTAGTCATTGTCCTATAAGGAAAGGTTCCTTAAAGGTAAAAAAGATTTGGATACCTAAAGGAACAATTCTTAATGTCTCTAACCCCCAAGGACCCAAACTTGCTTGGGTACCTAAGAAATAGTTAATTAATTTTAGGTATGTCTTAGAAGTAAGCAAGAGTGTGAACAATGGTACGTTGATAGTGCTTGCTCAAGACACATGACTGGAGACAAAGAAAATTTCTCAAACCTTACCTTGAAAAGTGGTGGACATGTGAGATTTGGTGACAAAGGCAAAGCTTACATCATTGGAAGTGGCTCTATTGGGAAGAATCAAAGCATAAAGGATGTTGCACTAGTTGAAGGTTTGAAATTCAATCTTCTTAGTGTAAGTTAACTATGTGATAAAGGTTACAAAGTTATTTTTAATTCTACACATTGTGAGATTAGAAGTTTGCATGATGATCATACATTATTCATTGCACCTAGAAGTGAAAATATATATTTGCTTGATTTGAATGTTATTGAAAATGGAAATGAAAAATGTCTTGTATCTCTTGAAGAAGATAGTTGGTTGTGGCATAGAAGACTTGGTAATGCTGGTATGCATGTAATTTCAAAACTTTTAAGATATGATCTTGTTAAAAGTTTGCCAAAAATTAACTTTGAAAAAGATCATATTTGCAAGCCTTGTTCTCTTGGGAAACAAACCAAAGTTTCTTTCAAATCAAAAAATGTGGTTTCAACATCTAGACCTTTTGAGTTATTACATCTTGATTTGTTTGGTCCTATTACACCTATAAGTTTTAGTGGTAAAGCATATACTTTGGTCATAGTAGATGATTACACTAGGTATGCATGGATATATTTTCTCGCACATAAGGATGAAACTTTTAATGCATTTACATATTTTAGTAAGAAAGTACAAAGTAAAAAAGGCTTACCCATTTCCTTCATTAGAAGTGATCATGGAAGAGAGTTTGAAAACCAATCTTTTGATGAATTCTGTTCAAACAATGGCATTTTTCATAACCTTTCAGCTCCTAGAACCCCACAACAAAACAACAAAATGAAGTTGTAGAGAGAAAAAATAGAACTTTACAAAAAATGGCAAGAACAATGCTTAGTGAACACAATCTTTCAAAATATTTTTGGGCAGAACCCATAAATACTGCTTGCTATATCTTGAATAGAGTAATGATTAGGCCAATCTTAAAGAAAACCTCTTACGAGTTGTGGAAAGGGAGGAAGCCTAACATTTCTTACTTTTGTGCATTTGGTTGTAAGTGTTACATTTTGAATAACAAGAAGGATAACCTCAAAAAGTTTGATGTAAAATTAGATGAAGGTATATTTCTAGGATATTCAATACATAGCAAAGCTTATAGAGTCTTTAATAGGAGAACTTTGTTAGTTGAGGAAACCATTCATGTTGTATTTGATGAAACTAACAACTTCTTCAAAAGAAAGATTCTTTGTGATGATGATAAACTAGGTAAATTTTTTGGAAGAAAAAGGGATGAGACTCAAAAGCAATAAAGCCAACCTATTGAGCCCCAAAGTGCAGGAATGATGTTGTCAATGAAAATGCTAATGAGAAAGATCAAGAAGGTGATCAAGAAGTATTGCCCAATATTGAAGAACTCCAAATTGATGAACCACATCATGATGACCTACCTCAAGAATGGAGATATCATAGAGATCATCCAAAGGAGGACATAATTGATAGCCCTTCACAAAAGATGATGACAAGAGCTCAACTACGAAAATACTTTGGTAATGTTGCATTTGTTTCTCAACTTGAACCAAAGTCTTATGATGAAGCTCAAAGTGATGAGAGTTGGATTCTTGCTATGCAAGAAGAACTCAATCAATTTGAGAGAAATAAAGTATGGAAACTTGTTCCTAGGCCTAGAAATCATTCTATCATTGGTACTAAGTGGGTTTTTAGGAACAAAATAGATGATAAAGGGCATGTTATTAGAAATAAGGCTAGATTAGTAGCTCAAGGATATAATCAAGAAGAAGGTATTGATTTTGATGAGACTTTTGCTCCGATTGCTAGAATTGAAGCTATTATAATGTTGTGTGTATTTGCATATTATAAAAATTTTATGTTATATCAAATGGATGTTAAGAGTACATTCTTGAATGGTTATATTGATGAAGAAGTTCAACAACAACCACTTGGTTTTGAAAACTATGAATTTCCTAATCATGTTTATGAACTCACTAAGGCCTTATATAGATTGAAGCAAGCCCCTAGAGCTTGGTATGAGAGGCTTAGTAAGTTTCTTTTAGATAATGATTTTCAAAGAGGAAAAGTAGATAACACACTTTTCACAAAAACACACAAACATGATATGCTTATTGTTCAAATTTATATTGATGACATTATTTTTGGTGCTACTAATGCTTCTCTATGCAAAAGCTTCTATAAGATGATGCAAAATGAATTTGAGATGAGCATGATGGGTGAACTTACCTTTTTCCTTGGACTACAAATTAAGCAACTCAATGGTGGCATCTTCATTAATCAATCCAAGTACATCAAAGATATGCTAAAGAAATTCAAGATGGATGATTTGAAGGGTATTGGAATTCCTATGAGCTCCACCATCAAGTTGGGAAAGGATTAAAAAGGTAAAGATGTTGATCAAAAGCTATTTAAAGGTATGATTGGCTCACTTTTATATTTAACTGCATCTAAACCCAACATTCATTTTAGTGTGTGTTTGTGTGCTCGGTTTCAATAATGTCCTAAGGAATCTCATCTAACTGCTGTTAAAAGGGTTTTCAAATACCTCATAGGCACACACTCCATTGGTTAATGGTATCCTAAATGTGACACATTTGATCTAGTTGGATATAGTGATTCTGACTTTACTGGAAGTAGATTGGATAGAAAGAGTACTTCGGGTACTTGCCAATTCCTATGTCATGCCTTAGTGTCTTAGCATAGTAAGAAACAAACTTCTGTAGCTCTTTCTACTGCTGAAGCAGAATACATTTCTGCAGGAAGTTGTGCTGCTCAAATTCTATGGATGAAACAACAATTAGAAGATTTTGGTATAAAGGTTGATCATGTTCCTATAAGGTGTGATAACACTAGTGCTATCAACCTAACTAAAAATCCAGTCCAACACTCTAGATCAAAGCACATAGAAATTAGACATCACTTTATTAGAGATCATGTTCAAAATGGTGACATTGAGTTAGAGTTTGTTCCTACAGAATAACAAATTGCAGACATTTTTACAAAACCACTAAATGAGGAAAACTTTTGTAGGATTAGAAGGGAACTTAGCATGAGAGAAGCTATTGAATGATACTTGCTACATTTTACATGAATTTGTTGCCAAATTTGGTTGAATATATTGTTAGTGCTATATTCTGCGTATATGTGTTTTTAGTTAACTACTTTCTCACTGCAGTTGTCTAATTTTATACCTGTATAATATTTAGTCAACTGGGTTTCAAATTTAGTTAACTAATTTTGCTTCTGTGTACATTTGAGAAAACGCGCCTATTTTAAAATTACTTTCTTTCTAACGGGTATTTTCGCTCTCTTTACAATTTATTTTGATAAATATACCCCTTAGCACAGTTAAGCACTTTTTATGCCTTTAAAGGGTAAAATTGGGTTTTGGCAAAAAGGAATTCTCGGTTCTCCATGAAAAATTGACACAGTTTCAAAATTTGAAATTTTTTGGTAACCGCTACATATCACTTCAATCAATCTCTTAAAAACTTTCTCATTTCCTGCTGCAAATTGATTCTCCACTCTCTTAAAAACCTAAATTTCTCTCAAAACTAGAAACCCCCAATTCTCCTTCTCAAAATCCCTAAACGGTAAAATTCTCCGAGAATCGATGCCAAGGGTAAAACAAGTGGCTACCAAACCTCAAAAATTCATGGGTGATGCTATGACAGCCACTGGCAGATCCGAAAAGGAAAGAGAAGAAGAAACTAAAGTTGAGAACATTGATGAAGAAACAGAGACAGTGGAAGAACGACCAAGAAAAAGAAAAGAAAAGGGTATTGCTGGGTTAGAGCCTTCCACGAAAAAGAAGAAAATGGAGAAGGCCCCTGCTTCGAAACCCTTTGTGCAACAGAATATTTTCGAGCCAAGGTACATTAAATAGGATTCATTTTCTGACTTGCCTTATGAATTTGAAGATTTATTGACTTTTCAAGGCTGGATGGAATTTTCTGAGTTGAAGGAATATTATTATCCTTATTTAATTCAAGAATTTTATGGAAGTATGAAAGAAGTTGTTAAAGGAGAAAGTTTTAGTGTGAAAATTAAGAAGAAAAGTCAGATTCTTGATGTTGATTTCTTAGTCTCTATTTTAAACCTATTGAATGAAGGAAATAGGATTGGAACCTTCAAAGATACTAGGAAGCTTGAAGGATATGATGAGAAGGCATTTCAATTGTCAATTTTTTTAGAGGGTACACCTGAAAATGAAATGACCAATATCAGTTTAGTGCCTCAAAATTTTAGGATTCTACAATCCTTCATTTGATATTTACTCAATCCTAGAAGTGGTAGTCATTCATATGCAAATAGCCTTGATTTATGCATTATGTGGCACTCGGTTAATAAAATCAGATTCAATTTGTCATTTTTGATTTTCAAAGTGATTGCTAAGTCTAGTAAGCATAGAAGATTGCCACATGCTTTGCCTTTGACTCTTGTATTTCAAACTATAGGAGTTGATTTGGGCAAAGAAAAGAAGTTTAGCAATCCTATCCCCATTAAGGAGATTTTCAAGGCTGATGATGGTAGGAAAAGGAGTAAGAAAGAAGAGAAAAAGCAAGAAGAAGAGACTGAGATTGATATTGAATCTGAATCAGAATCAAATTCTGAAACAGAACTAGACATCCCAATAAGCAAGTTAAAAGAGAGAAGTTCTAAGATAGATGAAGGGGAAAGCTCTAAGAAGAAAGAGAAAATTAAGCTGAAAATGTTAGATTTTGTGAAAATAAGTAAAGCAAATCTGGAAATGATGAAGGAAATCAAAGAAATGAGTGGATTGAGCTTGAGTATTTTAGAAAAATCTCATGAATTGCAGAAAGGAATTATGGCTGAGCAAAATGCAAAGATGGATATGTTGATTAATAGATTGGATAGACAAGAATGGTTTATGAAGAAGATGGCTCAAATGCTGTTTGGTGAATCTTTTGGGAAGTTTGGAGATTTTGGAAGCTACCCACATGGTATTGCTGGTCCTAGCAATGCAAAGGCTGCTGAACCAAGTGGAGTAAAAATTTCTGAAGTGGAAGAAGAAGAAGAAGAGGAGCATGTGGAAACTGCTGAAAAGGAAAAAGAAGAAAGTAAGCTAGCTGAGGCTGAAGAAGTAGAGAAAAATGATGAGAAGGAAGAAACTATATAAGAGAAATCAGAAGCAGAATAAGGACAGGAAAAAGAAAAATCAAGAGAATCCTCCTCATCTCATACTAAAAGCAACAGTAGTAGTGAAAATGGAAAAAGTGAAGGCAGAAATGATTTATGACAAGAAGAGGAGAAGGAAGATACTGGCAATAAGGAAGAAGAGTAGTCACAAGACCCATCCTCTGATAAACCAAACCCTGTTCCTACCACCTCTCAACCAGTACCTGAATCAACCATCTCCTTACCCATGCAATATGGCCCTAGAAGAACCAAAACACAAGCCAGAAAATCAGTTCTACCCATTTCTCCAAAAATCCAAGTAACCATACCTAAAAAAGAATCCCCAAAAAAGAAGAAACAAGCCAAAGCTGTTGATCCTACTCACCTTAGGAGAAGTGGCAGGATTCTTAGCAGCAAGGATAAACCTTGAGATTTTTGAAATATGATTTATGACTTTCAAAGTTGTATCTTTTTGTTTTTCTTTTAAAAAGGAGAGAAAATAAGGGAAAATAAGAAAAAATCTATCTTTTTGTTGATGTCAAATAGGGGGAGAAATTAGGAGAAGATGAGAAATTAGGAGAAGATAAGAAATTAGGAGAAGATAGGAAAATATTTTAACTGACAGAATGTTTTTAGTTAACTGGGTACATATGAGAAATTAGGAGAAGATAAGAAATTAGGAGAAGATAAGGAAATATTTTAACTGACAGAATATTTTTAGTTAATTGGATACATTTTTAGTTAACTAATTTTGTTCAGTGGTTATATGGTTCATATTCTGATATAGATATTTTGGACTTATTTTGGAAAGTTATTGAAGATATGATGATGATATTTTATGATTGACTTATGGTTGATATATCCTATATATGATGATTGAATTGATCTTGGATGAATTGATCTTGAAAATTGTTTAACTTGTTACTTATATTGTTATCTTCAAAATGCTTTAAATATCAGCTTTAGGGGGAGCTATTTTGTAGCTTCTCAACTTTATTGCATTTTGAATGATTGTGTGCATACATATAGGGGGAGCTTGTCTCAAAGCAAGTTCTTGCATACATGACATATGTAGATGATACATACATTTTGCATAGTCATTTAGATTTAATTTCATGGCCATTTTATTTGATTATTAGTCACTTTTAGCTAATTTCATTAGTTATTTAGATAGTTTTTTATTATTGCCAATTTTTGGATCAATTTATAATTTTACTTTGTTTTGTAGGTAAAATGGTATTTTTGAGGGACTAAAAAGAAATTTTACTTTTGAGGAGTGATTTTCACAGCCAAAGATGTCAAAAACAAGTTTCAAAGTTGAAGTATGCATTGGCCAAATTGCGCATAACTTGCCGCATAAGTTGTGCAGTTCTGCATAAGGAGAAGAAACAATGTCCCAAACACCTACCGAAATCTGCATAAGTTGCTGCATAACTTATGCAGATTTGTGCCTCCCTTATGCAACCTCACGGAATCCTGCATAACTTATGTAGTCTTGCACCTCGCTCATGCAGTTTCGTCTGAGAGAGCGAGCCGGCCAGCGCATAAGGGACTGCATAACTTATGCAGTCCACTTATGCAGTCCCACAAAGACTTCATAATGAGCTAGCAGAAGATTCCCTTAGAAAATCACACCTCAAACACACCATTTTAGGGCTCCTTGTTAGAAAAAGATATAAATAGACCCTTATCCCATCTTAGAAAAAAAAAAAAAAAGGGAAAGAAAGAGGAGCAGCAACTGAAGAGTCAAAAACGTCACTCCCACCATTTCCAGACATATTGGAGTTTTCTTTCCTTTCTTGCATATTTCCTACTTTTCTTGTATTGGGTTTCTTAGTTCTTAGCTTAGATTAAAGTTTTATTGCCATATTAACTCAGAATATCTTGTAAATATTATGGATAGTGAGTAGTTTCCATTAGATTCTAGAGTTGGGATGTAATATTTGAGATATTTTGTGGATTTTGATTGGGTAATCCATATTTTGTGGTCTTAATGAGTTTTATTCATTTCTTGTGTGCTCAATAACATCCTTAGTGTTGGATCCCATTAAGTGATGTTCTTAATCCATGGTTGAGGCACCGAAAGGAGAAAGCCTTATGATAGATAATTAAAAAATTGGACTTAATTAACTGAGATCTAGAAATAGACTAAAGATTAAGAGGACTTACAGATTAATTAAGGAACTTAATGGGTCTTAATTAACTTTAACTCCACGAAAGTAGGGTTAGATTAATTAAGGCACTCTTTATCTCACTCGAAAGGGTATTCAAAGGATTTAAGAATTAATCTCCTTAAAACCCATAAGTTCCACAAGATTGGATAACCAATTTAAAAATCTCAAAATAGCTTGAATATGAACTCCCGAACTCCGGAATCGCCTTTTTATCATTGTTAATTTCAATTGAATTTAATTACTTGCCATTTTAAATCTTGCTATATTTCAATTTGCTTATTTTAATTTGATGCAAATTTAGTTAAATCGTTACATTGTTGAATAGATCATTAATTTTACACATATAGAATTCATACTTCAATATCCATCAATTTATTGCTTTAATTTCAAAAATAGTTTAAATTAGTCAACTTTTTATATAAAAAATTCAATCATTAACACAACTCCTCGTGGGAACGATATCTTTTCTATATTACTTGTACGACCTGTGCACTTGTGGTTGGGCTACATCAAGTTTTTGGTGCCGTTGCTGGGGAGTTGTTTGTTTAAGATTGAATTCTTGATTATTTTAGTTGTTTATAGTTTTATCTTTGTTATCTTTTCATTTTGTTTTTGTTTGTTCTTTTTTTAGGTACTCTTAATCTTTTATGAGAAGAGCTAGAAGCACAAGTGACACATCCTTATTATTTAATCCTGAAATTGAGAAATTTTGTAGAGCCAACAAGAAAGAAACCAGAAAAAGGAAAGAAGCCTTGAGAGAAACTGAAATTGAAGCAGACATGGCTAATGAAAGAATTAGAATTAGTGGTAATGCTGGAAATGATCGAAACAATGAAAATGCAGCCCAAGGTGAAGAGGTTGTAAATAATAATGTGCCTAGGGGAAGTATGATGGATCATGCTTTTCCTCATTTTGATGATTTGAGAGAGAGCATAGCAAGACCAAGAATTAATGCAAATAGCTACAAGATGGATTTTGGAGTTCTTCAAATGATTTAAAATTCCCAATTCGGGGGACATCCTTCTGAAAATCCACACACATATCTAAAGAAGTTTGCTATGATTTGTGATATGCAAAAATAACTTGGAGTATCTGATGATGCAGCAAGATTGAAGCTATTCCCATTTTCTTTGAAGGATAGAGCATTGGATTGGCTTGATTCTTTACCTCACAAATCCATTACAAATTAGGAGCAACTCGCTGATGCATTTCTTGCCCAATACTTTCCACTTGGAAAAACTCAAGAATTGAGGAATCAAATGACAGCTTTTAGACCAAGAGAAGATGAAACTCTCTATGAATCATGGATGAGATGGAAGGAATTAGAGAGACAATGCCCACATCATGCCATTCCGAAATGGATGATAAACTAGAATTTTTACACCAATGTTACTCTTGCAATTAGAGGGATTATTGATGCTCAAACAGGAGGAGAATTTATTATGAAGCATGAAGATGAAGCTTATGAGCTATTAGAGAAAATTGCAAAGAATACTCATATTTGGAGTAGTCCAAGAGGATCAGCTCCAACTCAAAAGAGGCAAGCTGCTGAAATGTACGACCATGATCCATTCAACATGATTAATGCAAAGTTTGATGCACTTACAAATGTTTTGGCTAAGAAGATGGAAGATTTAAGTATGTTGGTTAGTTCATCATCATCATCTGGAAGTTCACAACAAGTTGCTTATGCAGAAGGAACTACCAGCTGTGGAGTAGACTATGGAGAGCAAGCTGCATATGTTGGTAATTATGGAAACAAACAAATGGGGAATCCTTACTCTCAAACTTATAATCCAACTTGGAGGAATCATCCCAACTTTTCATGGGGAAATCAGTAAAGTCAAGTTCCAAATCAGAATCTTCAGCCACAACAGCAATAAGCAATTCCATATCAGCAAAATAAGCAACCATTGCCTAATTTTCAGCAGAGAAACATGAATCCTGCACCTCCACCAAAACAGCAAGAACAAAGTTCCACTATAGAAGCTTTATTACAACAGATTCTTGCTAACCAAACGAAGCATGATGAAGAGATGAGAGAGATGAAAGCAAGGCTAGAACAGATGCAAACACATAACAGAATGTTGGAAAATTAGATTGCACAACAAGCATCTTCCTCAGGTACCAAGTCTTTTGGAAAACATCCAAGTCAACCAAAAAACCCAAGAGAGCAGTGTCAAGCTATTACTTTAAGAAGTGGGAAAGTTGTAAATAATGAGAAAAGTGAAAATAGTAAGAAGAGAGAAAATGAGAAAGAAATTGATGAGAGTGAAAAACAAGAGAGTGAGAAAGAAAGTGCAGAAAAATGTAAAGAGAAAATTGAAGAGAAGGAAGAGAAGTATATACCTCCAGAGCCTTACAAACCAGAACTCCCCTTTCCACAAAGATTTCAAAAAGCCAAGCTTGATAAGCAATTTGGAAAGTTCTTAGAGGTTTTGAAGAAGCTATACATAAATATGCCTTTTATTGATGCTCTTTCACAAATGCCCTCTTATGCAAAATTCTTAAAAGGAATTCTCTCAAACAAGAGGAAACTCGAAGATCATGAAACTGTAGCTTTGACAGAAGAATGCAGTGCTATCCTCCAAAGAAAACTTCCTCCAAAGCTTAAGGATCCAGGGAGTTTTTCAATTCTATGCCACATTAGGGAATCATGTTCTACAAAAGCTTTATGTGATTTAGGGGCTAGTGTTAGCCTTATGCCCCTCTCCATTTATGAGAAGCTCAATATGAGAGATCTTAAGCCAACCCACATTTCTCTTCAGTTAGCTGACAGATCAATTAAGTATCCTGAAGGGATTTTGGAGAATGTGCCTCTGAAGGTTGGGAAGTTCTATATACCTGTTGACTTTGTCATCTTGGACATGGAAGAGGATTCTAATATCCCAATTATCTTGGGAAGACCCTTTCTAGCTACAGCAGAAGCATTGATTGATGTTAAGGGAGAAAAATTGACTCTTAGATTTGGTGAAGATCAATTGGTTTTCAATATTAATAACACTATGAAGAAGCATCATTTTGAAGCTGATACTTGTTTGAGAATTGATATAATTGATGAGCTGGTTGAAGAACACTTCAGAAAGAGATATCCGGAAGATCCACTTGAAAATTGCTTGGTTCATGGAGGAAGCATAGACTATGACAACCCTCATGTGGCTGCATGTGCTCAACATTTAGAGGGTAGTCCACCAATCATTTCTGCTCCAGTTTTTCAACTCATACAAAAGGAAAAATTCGAATCTAAGCAACCATCATTCAAGGAAGAAGATGCACCTAAGGTAGAACTTAAACAGCTTCCTTCTCAGCTCAGGTATGAATTTCTTGGCACCAATAACACTTATCCAGTAATTGTAAATGCAAACTTGAGCACTTTAGAGGTTGATAAGTTGTTAAGAGCGTTGAGGCAATTCAGGAAAGTTTTGGGATATACCATAGATGACATTAAGGGAATAAGTCCACACTTTTGCCTGCACAAAATTATTTTGGAAGAAAATTGTAAGCCATCTATTGAACATCAGAGAAGGTTGAACCCAAATATGAAAGAAGTTGTTAAAAAGGAAATTTTGAAGCAGGGATCATATATCCTATCTCAGACACTACTTGGGTGAGTCCAGTACATGTTGTCCCAAAAAAGGGTGGAATGACAGTGGTCAAAAATGAAAATAACGAATTAATTCCCCTCAGAATAGTGACTAGTTGGCGAATGTGCATAGATTACAGAAAATTAAATATTGCCACTAGAAAAGATCATTTTTCACTTCCCTTCATTAATCAAATGTTAGAAAGACTGGCTAGGAATTCTTATTTTTGCTATTTAAAAGGGTATTCAGGATTTTTTCAAATCCCTATCCATCCAAATGATCAAGAGAAAACCACTTTTACTTGTCCATATGGAACCTTTGCTTATAGGAGGATGCCATTTGGGTTGTGTAATGCACCAGCCACTTTTCAAAGGTGCATAATGGTAATCTTCTCAGATTTCATTGAAGATATAATGGAGGTTTTTATGGATGACTTTTCTGTTTATGGATCTTCATTTGACATATGCTTGGCTAACCTTTCTAAAGTTTTGCAGCGATGTGCAGATACTGACCTTGTGTTAAACTGGGAAAAGTGTCATTTCCTGGTTCAGGAAGGGATAGTGCTTGGACATTTGGTGTCTAACAAAGGAATAGAGGTTGATAAAGCCAAGGTTGAAGTGATAGAGAAGATAGCTCCTCCTACTAATGTCAAAGGAATTCGAAGTTTTCTAGGACATGCCGGGTTCTACAGACGATTTATCAAGGATTTTTCTAAAATAGCCAAACCTTTGTCTAATTTGTTAAGTGATGACATACCATTTGTATTTGACCAAGAGTGTTTGGATGCCTTTTGTAGGTTAAAGCAAGCTCATATCACTGCACCAATCATGCAACCTCCTGATTGGAGCCTACCCTTTGAAATCATGTGTGATGCTAGCAATTATGCAATTGGAGCTCTTCTTGGTCAAAGAAAAGACAAAAGGACTTATGCTATTTATTATGCTAGTAGAACACTGGATGAGGCTCAAACAAATTATGCAACAACTGAAAAGGAATTCTTAGCAATTGTCTTTGCATTGGAAAAGTTCAGACCTTATATTATTGACTCAAAGGTGGTTATATTTTCAGATCATGCTGCTATCAGGTATTTACTCCGTAAAAAAGAGGCTAAACCTAGGCTCATTAGGTGGATTCTAATGCTATAAGAGTTTGATTTGGAGATTAGAGATAAGAAGGGAGCTAAAAATGTAGTTGCGGATAATCTTAGTAGGTTGAAATTGGATTATGAAGAAATGGATGAAGTCCCTATTGATGAGTTTTTCTTGGATGAACAACTTTTCTCTCTTATTGCTAAACTACCTTGGTATGCAGACTTGGTGAATTATCTATCTTGTGGAGTTTTACCTCTAGGAATAACATATCAACAAAAGAAAAGGTTTTTGCATAAGGCAAAATTTTATAGATGGGATGATCCTTTACTCTTTAGGAGATGTTGTGATGGTTTAATAAGAAGATGTATTCCTAATGAGTAGACACAGAGTGTTATGCATCATTGCCATGCTTCTGATTATGGAGGACATTTTGGAATCTCTAAAATAGCTAGCAAAATTCTGCAGGCTGGTTTCTTTTGGCCAAATCTTTTTAAGGATGTGAGGAAATTTGTGTTAGAATGTGATAAATGTCAAAGGAGTGGAAATCTGTCAAAAGGAGATCAAATGCCCCTAAATGATATTCTTGAAGTGGAATTATTCGATGTCTGTGGAATAGATTTTATGGGCCCATTTCCTCCTTTATATGGTAATAAATACATTCTAGTTGGAGTTGACTATGTGTCAAAGTGGGTGGAAGCTATTGCAACTCCAACTAATGATGCTAAGGTGGTAGTGAAATTCTTGAAGAAATTTGTCTTGAGTAGATTTGGAGCTCTAAGGGCTGTAATTAGTGATGGGGGTTCACATTTTTGTAATAAGCAATTTGAGAGCTTAATGAGGAAGTATGATGTAGTGCACAAGATAGCTACCCCATACCATCCTCAAACTTCAGGACAAGTTGAAATTTCCAACAGAGAACTCAAACATATCTTGGAGAAAATAGTGAGCAATTCTCGGAAAGATTGGTCTGTCAAACTAGATGATGCTTTATGGGTATATAGGACTACTTACAAAACCCCTATAGGAACTACTCCCTTTAGGTTGGTATATGGTAAGTCTTGTCATTTACCTGTGGAGCTAGAGCATAAAGCATATTGGGCTATGCAGACCTTGAATTTTGATCTTAAGCAAGCTGGTGAGAAGAGGTTATTGCAGCTTAATGAGCTTGAAGAATTGAGGATGGATGCCTATGAAAGTGCCCGTATTTATAAAGAAAGAACTAAAGTTTGGCATGATAAGCATCTTAGGAAAAAGGAATTTAAAGAAGGTGATTCAGTTTTGTTGTTCAACTCAAGATTGAAATTATTCCCTGGAAAACTGAAATCAAGATGTACTAGTCCATATAGAGTTTCTAAGGTTTTCCCTTATGGAGCAATTGAAATTTGGAGTGAAAAATCTGGAAATTTTAAGGTCAATGGGCATAGATTGAAACATTACATAACTGGAGACCCAATAAAGGGAGCAAGCTGCTACAAGCTTTCTGATCCCTCACCTCTTTTTAGTGAGATGCATGAAGAGTCCAGCTAAGGACTATAAATTAGCACTCTTGGGAGGCACCACAAGTTCTTTTATTTTGCTTTTGTTGATTTACTTTTATTTGCATTACTTTTGTTTTTATATTAAATCTCCCCAAATTCAATTTTTGACATTGTTGAATCTTGTGTAAATGTATTTCAATGGATAAAGGTTGTTGCACTGCTAGGGAGTAACTCTTAATCTGATATTTTATCCTTTAACTCTCCCAAGATTGGTTTATTTTCATTGCATAACCTGTGCAGGTCTGCTTCTTGGTTTATGCAGAGAAATGCAATTTTCAGCAAAAAGGGGTCTGCAGCACATGACATTTGTTTCTTTGTTGAGGTTGGGTGTGTAACTTTTAAGTATTTGTGCTTATCATGTTAATATGATGGTAAGTGGGTCATTTTAGTAGTTTTGAGCTTAGTTGGGTTGTGTGATTCAATGTGCACATGCTGCATTTTCTTGGCATAACTTGGAGAGTCCATTTTCTTTTGTGGATAAATGCAACTTTATGCAGATTTTTATTGATTTTTAATGTGCTAAATGTTAATTTGCAGAGTTTGAGTTGAAATGGCATAATTCACAAATGCCTCTTGTGCAGAACTTACTTCTAAAAGCTTGTATGATGCAATTGTGATGGATTTTGTATATATTGATGTGTTTTTGGTGATAATTTCTCATGATTTATGCTTCATAGAATTATATTTCTTCATTCTAGTGTATTTTTCAAACTTGCAAATCATTTTCAATTGTAATCTCAATCTTGTTGAATTGTGCATAAGTAACTGCATAGCTTATGCAGCTTTTAGACCACAAATTTTGCCATTTTTCATCTCTGCTAAAACCTGCATAAGCCATTGCATAACTTATGCAATCCTGCATAACCACAATTTTTGCCATTTTTCATCTCTGCTGCAATCTGCATAAGGATGTGCATAGCTTATGCAATTCTACACAGCCACATTTTTGCCAAATTTCATTTCTGCTGAAACTTGCATAAATGTGTGCATAACTTATGCACTCTTGCATGACTTCAAATCCTGCATTTTCAAATCTGCCGAAATCTGCATAAGGGAGTGCATAAGTTATGCATTTTCGCATAACCACATTTTCTGGAATTCCATTTTCTGCCGAAACTTGCATAAGGAACTGCACAGCTTATGCACTTTTGCATGACCACATTTTCTGCATTTCCATTTTTTGCCGAAACCTACATAAGGAAGTGCATAAGTTATGCACTTTTGCATAACCAATTTTTCAGACCACTTATTATCTGTCGAAACTTGCATAAGGCAGCGCATAAGTCATGCACTTTTGCATAACTGACTTTTCACACTACAAATTTTCTGTCGAAACCTGCATGACCAAGCGCATAAGTTATGCACTTTTGCATAACCAATTTTTCACACTCTTTATCTTCTGCCGAAACCTGCATAAAAGAGTGCATAACTTATGCACACTCATTCTTCCCTTATGCAGTTTTACACATGTCCTATGCAAATCAAAAAAACTTTCGGCACCCAGTTTCCCACCTCCCACTTCCCGTCATTCCTGTTCACACACCCCCACATTCATTTTTTTTTTCTCGGCATTACTCTTCCTCCCCATACCTCTTTTCACCGCCCGATACCCTAACTTCCCTTTACCTCTTTCACTTTCTTCTTCCCTCTTCCATTCTCACCATCGACAACAACCACCATGGAATCACCTCCCCATTCCCCTCAAGGCTCTCCTCTCCAAGTCACGCCCCTAGCAATGCAGGCCCCCAATCCCGATTCTCCTCCACAATAAACCCCTCCACCACCTCCCACATCCACCTATAAGAGGAGAATCCGGTCGAGATCAACCCGACCCATGGCCTCTGCACCTCCTCTCACAAAAAGCAAAGACCCACCTACCACTCCACTTTCAGAGCCTCCATCCAAAAACCCCAAAACTTCAGCTTCCAAACGACAGGGGGTTGGCGTTTCTACCTCTACCCCACAAGCCAAATCACCCTCCTCTAGCAAAAAGCAAACTTCAGCAGTAACACAGGTATCCAAAATACCTTGGCCCCTTCCTGATGCAACCCACAAGGCAACTTTTAAGAGACTAAAGGCCAGAAAAGTGCAACCCACTAGGTACATTTCTGCAGATGCCCTCCAATCAGTTGGTTTATTTGATAATGTTGTTGCCTACCTTGATGGTTTAGGTTGGATGGAATTTGTGCATAAACAAGAACTAGTTTATCCAGCTTTAGTCTTGGAATTTATTTCCTCATTTTCTGCTACTTTGAAATTGCATGAGATAGATTACAAGCCAACTATGAAATTTAGGTGTTTGGGGCAAAATAGAGAGCTATCATTAGACCAATTTCATAGTATTTTTTGGGTTTGCAATTGATGGACTATTTAGGGTGCCATATACAGGCATAGAGGTAGCAAATAAAGGTGTTTGAAATGCTGTTCAGTTTTGGAGGAGTATCACAAACAAACCTAAGAGTTTTTATGCTGGCAGAACTAAGACCTCTCAAATACTAGACCCTGCACTTAGATTTATCCATAGGCTTATTACTAGCACTATCTTAGGCCGAGGGACTAGTGTTGGTGTTGTTGGAAAATCTGACTTGTTCATGCTATGGTGTGCTTTTCACAAAGTTAAAATATCTCCTTGTTACTTCTTCTGTGAGCATGTGTTACATATTGCTACCAAATCTATAAGTGATATAGTCATGGGTGGGCTCATAACTATTATCGCTAAGCATTTTGGTTTTAATCCGGAAGAGCATCCTCTACCAGCACTTTCAGACACTCTATATTTTGATGCTACTCACCTATACAAAACTGGATTTAGTTTGCCATCTTCTGACACTGCACAACCAGCAGCAGATACAGGACCCACTGCACAACTAGAGGCACAATCTGTACCACTAGTCCAACAGCATTCTACTGAACCTGCACCACCCACTCAGTCTGCATAGGATACCCTAGCAGATTCTGCACAGCCAACACCATCTGCAACTGGACCCTCTTCATCCACAGCACCTCCTCCCTTCAACACTAAAGCCTTATTCACCTATCTTGAGAGGCTTAGTGATGATGTATACTTTGTGGATAGGAAGCTTGAAACTGGTCTTGATACCCTCAAGGATCGTCATTATCAACTCTTTGATTTTGTTATGGAAACCAGAGATAAGCAGAAAGAGATAAAAGAGATTATGAAGCAGCTTATGGCTTTTCTGGGAATGCCACCTCCACCTCCATCACCTACTCCAGAACCACCCCTTCAGCAGCAGCCAGCTCCATCCAGTCCTTTAGCAGCATCTATGGACAAGGGCAAAACCATAGAATTAGATTAGTTTTTATTTTGCTTTTGTTCAAACTTCTAGGAGTTTTTCTTTTTGGATGTGCTGAAACAATTTTAGTTTTCCTTGAATTCTGTTTTCCTGAAGTTCTATTGGATGGCTATTCCATTAGTTTTTCATTGATTCTCATTGCCTTTAATGCCCTTTTGTGCATACTTGTCCATACACTGTATATATTTACATACCTCTACTGGTGTTTGCACATTTTTCCTTGCTATATCATTATGCAGCAGCTTTTGAATATACTGCACAGGCTGTGAAACTCCTTATGCAAATGTTCTGCATAACCTGTGCAGTCCCTTATGTAACTCATACAGAACTGCACAGCTTATGCACCCTCCTTATGCACTTGTTCTATACAACATTTTATTCTGCATAACCTATGCAGCTTCTTATGCATCACCATTATCTCTTGAATTTACATCTGCTCTATACCAGGTAACTCTTTCTTTTTGCTCTTAAATTTAACTATTCCTGGTTATTTCTCTTTTGCTTTGAGTTTTGATAATGCCCTACTTTAGACATTGAGGACAATGTCCAATTTTGAGTTTGGGGGTGTGCATTTTGATTTTTGCTATATTTTTCACATTTTGAGTATAGGGACATCTCATCCCATTCCATTTACATATATATTGTAAATATTTTACATATACATCCATACATACATATACATAACACATTTACACACACATTATACATCACTTAGAAATTGTACACATTGCACACAAATAGATTTCCTCCATTTAGTTAATGCATTGCTCATTTTTAGGAATCATGCATTAAAATCTTTTGCCAAATCCTTTGAGTATTGAAAAGTTGCCTATGAGAGTGATTTGACTTACCTTTAGTTGGGTTTGTGGATTGAAAGTTTCCTAAGAGGTGCAAAGTTTTGAAGTGTTTATCCCTTGCCTATATCTTCTTAGCAAAAAAGCCACCCAACTAGTCCTTTAGAGATTGGAGTGTTTAGAGGGAGTTATTAGATATAAGGTAGTCAAATGATGTCTCACCAATCCTAGAATAAATTTTTTAAACCTTTCAAGGCGAAATACCAGCTTATACTTGAAAAGAGAGATGATTAGGCATTCTTGGATTTAAACCTTCTCATTTTAAACCTTTGGCCTTTTTCCTAATTAAAATTAACTCTTGCAAACCCCTTTGAGCCTTTTTATTCCTAATTTTTCTTAAAACTCTTATTGCTACCTAGCCAATGAACCAAAACTCTCCAACCCTTTTCATGAGAATAATTATTTATAACATTAGGTACATATTAAAAAAAAAATACAATAAAAGGGAGAAGAAATGCTTGTCATCTTGTAAAAGTGCTAGTATATGTGCTTTTCACTATTGTCATTCAAATTAAAAGAAATCCACTCAAAGTAATTAAAGGAAATGAGTTTGGGGGTGGCATTTTAGGGACAATCATCAAGAGAAAATGCAAGATACAAGTTTAAAGTATCAAAGTGTCCCTCCATTTTTATGTGTTTTGTAAAATATGCTAGCACTTGATAATTTTCATTGTGTATTTCTCTCCTTCATATATATATATATATATATATATATATATATATAAAGAGAAAGAGAAAGAAAAAAATAATAAAATAAGAAGTGTACCTTATGTTTTCAAGATTAAAAATATTCTCATGCTTTGAATCCTTTTTACCCCTTTTTCTTCTTAGCCTCATTTTGAACCCCATGGCCCCATTACATCCCTAAAAAGACCTTTGATCTCTTGATAGTACTTGCTACATTAGCGGAGATAGGAGTAGGGAATTTGCCTATGGGATTGGAAAACTATTCATTCATTCATTCAATTCCATCATTCTATATAGAGACACTTTGACTATTGATTGTTCTAGAATTCCTTTTGAGCATGACTCTCTCTTTTGATTGGTTGGTTTGGGAATTTTGGATGATATTTGACTTGATGGCTAAGCGGTGAAAGCTTGGATAAGCATTAGATTCTTTGCATTTTGAAGGATGGGTATATGGATTATTGGTATAGCTAAAGGTGTGTTAAGTTACTTTAATAGGTGATTTTCATAGCTCTTTGGATAAGGCACCCTAAAAATTGCATTATATTTTAAAGTTTGCTTGAGGACAAGCAAAAGCTTGAGTTTGGGGGTATTTGATACATACGTTTTGCATAGTTATTTAGATTTAATTTCATGGCCATTTTATTTGATTATTAGTCACTTTTAGCTAATTTCATTAGTTATTTAGATAGTTTTTCATTATTACCAATTTTTGGATTAATATGTAATTTTACTTTATTTTGTAGGTAAAATGGTGTTTTTGAGGGACTAAAAAGAAATTTTACTTTTGAGGAGTGGTTTCCACAGCCAAAGATGTCAAAAACAAGTTTCAAAGTTGAAGTATGCATTGGTCAAATTGCGCATAACTTGCTGCATAAGTTGTGCAGTTCTGCATAAGGAGAAGAAACAATGTCCCAAACACCTACCAAAATCTGCATAAGTTGCCGCATAACTTATGTAGATTCGTGCCTCCCTTATGCAACCTCACGGAATCCTGCATAACTTATGCAGTCTTGCACCTCGCTCATGTAGTTTCGCACAGAGAGCCAGAAACCAGCCGAAAACTGCATAAGGGACTGCATAACTTATGTAGTCCCACAAAGACTTCATAATGAGCTGGCAGAAGATTTCCTCAGAAAATCACACCTCAAACACACCATTTTAGGGCTTCTTGTCAGAAAAAGATATAAATAGACCCTTATCCCATTTTAGAAAAAAAAAAAAAGGGAAAAAAAGAGGAGCAGCAGCTGAAGAGTAAAAAAGGTCACTCCCACCATTTCCAGACAGATTTGGAGTTTTCTTTCCTTTCTTGCATATTTCCTACTTTTCTTGTATTGGGTTTCTTAGTTCTTAGCTTAGATTAAAGTTTTATTGCCATATTAACTCAGAATATCTTATAAATATTATAGATAGTGAGTAGTTTTCATTAGATTCTGGAGTTAGGATGTAATATTTGAGATATTTGTGGATTTTGATTGGGTAATCCATATTTTGTGGTCTTAATGAGTTTTATTCATTTCTTGTGTGCTCAATGACATGCTTAGTGTTGGATCCCATTAAGTGATGTTCTTAATACATGGTTGAGGCACCGAAAGGAGAAAGCCTTGTGATAGATAATTAAGAAATTAGACTTAATTAACTTAGATATAGAAATAGACTAAGGATTAAGAGGACTTACAGATTAATTAAGGAACTTAATGGATCTTAATTAACTTTAACTCCACGAAAGTAGGATTAGATTGATTAACGCACTCTTTGTCTCACTCGAAAGGGTATTCAAAGGATTTAAGAATTAATCTCCTTAAAATCTGTAAGTTCCACAAGATTGGATAACCAATTTAAAAATTCCAAAATAGCTTGAATATGAACTCCCGAACTCCAGAATCGCCTTTTTATCATTGTTAATTTCAATTGAATTTAATTACTTGCCATTTTAAATCTTGTTATATTTCAATTTGCTTATTTTAATTTGATGCAAATTTAGTTAAATCGTTACATTGTTGAATAGATCATTAATTTTACACATATAGAATTCATACTTCAATATCCATCAATTTATTGTTTTAATTTCAAAAATAGTTTAAATTAGTTAACTTTTTATATAAAAAATTCAATCATTAACACAACTCCTCATGGGAACGATATCTTTTCTATATTACTTATACGACCCGTGCACTTGCGGTTGGGCCACATCAGTAGATAGTTATACAATTGAATTTTTGTGATCTTCATAGATTCATTAAATTTTGACATCATTAAAAAGGGGGAGATTATAGGCCCCGTAAGCTATAATGAGCTTGGTTTTGATGATAACAAAACTTAATAAAATATACATTAACCCTTTGTGCATAAGCATTTGAAGTAATTTGATAGGCCATGATATGCAAAGATATTGATGGAAGGACTATTCTATTGACATGACTGATATAAAAGGAGATTATCATCTTGTATAACACAAAACAAATCAAAGTCCATGAAGAATTAGGATAGAAATTAAGTTCTTAGGTCTATTGTACAAGATTAGAGAGATTATGCCATTTAGGACCTAAAATCAATTTTGTTTTTAGATTCAAGAGTTTAAAAAGTGTTTTTACATCATTTCTAAGGTTTTTGAATTGTCAAAATAATTTTTACAACCTTCCTTCAAAAACTCAAAATTTTAAAATTTAAGTTAGACAGTAGCAAAATTAGTTAACCCATTGTGAAAATTAGTTAACTAGTTTTGTTGTCTAAAATTTTCTGTCTTACGAAACTAGTTAACCAGTGAAAATTTTAGTTAACTATTTTCATACTCTGACCTAACACAACTCTGCTGCACAACTTTCAAAGAAGTAACAGTTAGTTTTTTGAAAATTAAAGAACTGTTAGATACACTCTCTAGTAGACATTTTTAGCAATGAAAAATACCTATAAAAGACATCATTTATTACAATTTAGCTAATAAAAGTGCTCTTATTCATTGAGAATTTATTGTGGTATTTTTAAAGCTTTCATTCAACTACTCTTGAGCTTGAGTGGCATATCTTTTCTCTTAATCTTTTAGTATTTAATTTTGTATCTGAGAGTTATTGAGAGTGATTTCATCTACACCAAAACCTATTTAAGGTTGTGTAAGTGTGAGGACACACTTGTGGGAGGTTTTCAAGCACCTTGTGAAGCTTGTGGTCTTTTGTCGGAAGCAAAGACATTTTAAAGGTTCTCAAGCACCTGGGAAGCTTACTGAGATTGTAAAAGCTTTGAATCTTGCCTGTTGAAAAAGTGGGACTTTGGGAAGAGTGAATGTAGGCTAAGAGAGTCGAACCACTATAAACATTGTGTTTGATTCTCTTCTTCCCTTAACTCTTTAATTTTTAGCACTTTATTTCTCTGATTATATATTGAATGTGTTGAGAATTTGTTTTATAGTTAATATTGAGTTTGAACAATTAAACTTGCAATTTCTGATTCATATGTAAAAAAATACACTTGATATTAAGTGATCATTTTGTGTATAAGTTGTTATTTGTGCATAACTTGTTTGATCACTTATATTACATTCTAAAAACAGAGTTATATACATACATAAAAGTGCAAAGCCACAATTTTTCATTAAGTCTTGAGCAAGGACGAAAAAAATTACCTAAAGCGTCCAATTCACCCCCCTCTTGGTCACTTCCTTTGGGACAACATTATATATATGTATTATTTTATAAGACCTATTATAATTTTAATTAAAATTACAATCAATAATTAATTAATGTATACACCCAAATGTAAGTAAAATTACTCAATTAACTAATAGTGACCGTGTGCGAGGCCACATCAGTGTTTTGAGTTCTTGCGATATTTGCATGAGCCATGTAGAGTCGATGTTGCATGTCCTCAGTAATTGTCCAGCTATACGTTCGGTGTGGGGAAGGCTAGCTCCCCCTAAATCATGGAACTTGTTAGCTCTAAGATTACAAGACCAGGTAATTTTGATGATGACATAATTAATGAAAATTCATAATAAAATCTCTAATAACAATAACTCAAATTACTATCAACATGCTTCCCCAAAAATATGCATGGAAATACTTTAAATAGCATATCACAATTTTTGTCTCTACATCATATATTTCTCTTTCTTTTTGTCATTAATAAAAGGATAAAAAAAATAAATACAACTTATTCAAGTATATACATACAAAAATATGCATGCATAAATTCATTCATAATAAATAGCCTTTCACAGTAGCATACATGAAATATCATATATTTATATTTTTGATATATAATAGATCAAATTTAAATTAAAAATTCCCTCTATTTATATGCTCATTATTGAATTGTATAGTTTGTATGGAACCTTTACTGCTTTTGTTAAAAAAAAAGTTTAAATATACAAAGACTCAAAGTCGTAGAAAATTTCAAGCATAAACCATTGGAGCATCTTTCTTGCATCAATGGAATATCTGTTTCGCAGTGCTGGTATGATAATATATAAGGGCGTACTGCTCATATATATATATATATATATATATATATATATATATATATTCAAAATAACTTTTTCCAAGGGCTAGTTTTGGCCGCTGGAAACTCAGAGGGCTAACATTGAAAAAAGCTGCGAACATTGCACACTCCAGGCTTCTGGTTGGATGGTGATTACCTTTGCTTTTTAAAATAATAAGAAAAAATGTAGATAGTCTCTTGTCACAGAAAAATGTTAACATTCTGCAATATAAAATAATCCCCGACAACTGAGAAGTAACAAGAAGGAAAAACCAAAGGCAAAGTATTGGAAATCTGAATGGCGGGACATAGTAATTTATTAAAGTATACCAACTTGTCCCCCGCACATCTCATAAATTATTCATAGCTTTGCTGTTATAGAATTTGAGAAATTAATTGTAGCTTCTTCCTGTTGTGGCCTTAGTAATGTGCATGTGTGAATGTTTTGCTTTATAACACTCTTCAATTTTGAAGGAGCCTGGTTATACAAATTCACTGTTTTTGCAAGTGGAATGGCTACCTGTTGCCAGACTATCCTATGACCCTAACCCTCAGCTCCATCCTTGCCTATTCATTACATTATATATATACACAGCATATGATCTCCCATTTGTGACGACAGAGATTCTTGAATTTTACTTGTCTTACAATTCTCTTCTTCGTAAAATATTGATAAAAAATATTATTGGGTAACAAAATAAAAATTATTGTCTAGATCTAATTTATTATGTATTTAAAACATAATATGTATGATAGGACTTAGAGTTTTTTACCAAAGGGTTATAATAAAAAAAAATATTATACCAAAAAAGAGTGGAATTGAATTTAATTATCAAATATGGGTAAATTACTGTGAGTTGAAAGATTTGAGAGCAGAAAATTATAATCGTAATTTGAGGATCCAGACGCTATTATAAATAGCATCCAAACGTTTCAGTTTAATAAAATAATTATTAAATTTAAAGGAAAGTTGGAATTAATAAATTTAAAGGAAAGTTGGGCGCCAATTTCCTTAAAATTTATTAATTATTTTATTTTATATTTTAAATAAAATATAAATATTATTTTACTAAATAATATTATAATAATTAATATTATATACTATAATATTTTTATTATAAAAAAATATTTTTTAATTTAAAATTAAATTAAATTTTAATTAAATAAAAAATTAAAATATAAAATATTATTAATTTTGTTTAATAATTACTTTTAGAAAATAATAAATTACTAAATATTTAATTAAATTTTAAATTAAAAAACCTACAATATAAAATATTGTTAATTTTGTTTTAATAATTATTTCAAAAAATAATTAATCATTAAATTTAAATGTTAATAGTTTTATTTTAATAATTATTTTAAAAAATAATAAATTACTATTTATAATTAAGCATTATTATAAATTTTTCCTAATTATTAATTTTATAAAATAATTATCTCTTGAGAGGAGTAACATGAAGTTTGTAATTATGAGGGTATTCATTACTCTCAATAAAAGAGGAATTGGTCTACTTTTTTGTTACTGCATCGGCCATACTTTTTTGTTACTGCATCGGCCATAGACCAATTTCTCTTTTATTAGGAGTATTGAATACCTTCATAAATTTGAACTTCTTGTTACACTTCTCAAGAGACAATTATTTTATAAAATTAATAATTAGGAAAAATTAATAATAATGCTTAATTATAATTAGTAATTTATTGTTTTTTAAAATAATTATTAAAATAAAATTAATAACATTTAAATTTAAAAATTAATTATTTTTTGAAATAATGATTAAAACAAAATTAACAATATTTTATATTGTAGCTTTTTTTAATTTAAAATTTAATTAAATATTTAGTAATTTATTATTTTTTGAAAGTAATTATTAAACAAAATTAATAACATTTTATATTCTAATGTTTTATTTAATTAAAATTTAATTTAATTTTAAATTAAAAAATAATTTTTTATAATAAAAATATTATAATATATAATATTAATTATTATAACATTATTTATTAAAATAATATTTATATTTTATTTAAAATATAAAATAAAATAATTAATAAATTTAAAGGAAAGTTGGAACCTGCTTATATAGTAGCGTCCAACTTTCTTTTAAATTTATTAATTATTTTATTAAACTGAAATGTTTAGACCCTATTTATAATAGCGTTTGGATTCTCATAATGCTATTATAATTAGCATCCCACCCTCAAATTTTTCAACTCAGCATAATTCACTCATTTTTAGTAATTAAATTCAAATTCACCCTTTTTTGATATAATATTTTTTTGATTACACTCAACATCTATGACTTATGTATAAAATAGGTGAAACTCATATATTTATATTTTAAGTCTATGATTAATCATGTAAGTATGTAGACTTATTAACCATCCCAAATAGAATCAAAGAAGGAAAAAAAATTATATACAAAAAGAAAGAGTGTTCTGACATGTTGATTATTTGATAAGAAAAAAAAAATCAATACCATGCAAACATTTGTTTTTCTCTTTTTAATGATCAGCTCTAATTGAAACTCAAACCTGAAATTTCATAGTCTTAGTAACACTAAGCAAAAGCTAAGCTAATTGGTGCATTCATTTGCTTTTAACATACACAGATATGCAAACACATACAATATCAATCATCTAAAACGAAGAAAAACACATATCAAATTACACCATTTACGAATAAATTCTTTTACTATTAACTGAATAACATTTCGTAAACACACAAACTCTTTTTATACAATATTAAACAAATATTATAAGATTTCCTTAAATATGAACATTTTAATTTAATTTATTCTCATATTATCCTTATTTTAACATATATAATGATTCCATAAATCTTTAAAAAAAAAAAAGAAATCACTGAATTAAAATTACAAAAGAAATTGTGTGCAATGCTCGTAATAAATGGCTAGTCCTTCATGTCTGCTCTCGCCTCTCCGCAATGCTCCCTCCATATCTTGTTTCGTCCCTTTTGCGAAGTTGTGGTTTTGTTACCTTTGTTGCTGGGCGAAGTTGTGCATCTCTGGGGGTCTAGTCAATCTCTGCGCTATGGATACATCTTGAAGTTAGTCAACACTTATGCTTATTCTGGAATGGATTGGTTGTTGAACAGATAGTCCTCTTAGGATTTTGTTCTGTTTGTTCAACCTGCGTGGGTCTTATGCTCTGCTGTCTTCGCTATCATTTACCCCAATTGTATTTGAGATTCAGAAATTTTCTGATACTTTGCTTGATCTTCAGATTTTTTCACTTAACATTACAAGCATTAGGAAGCTTGTATTTTGTTTGGGGAATAGGCTTCTAGACCATAGTTGTTGTATAGCTGGTCTTGTTTAAGTTTTTTTCCTAGATTTAACAATAATCAATAAAATTCAGCTTATTATATATTTATATAAAAAAGGCTACATGGCTTTGCAGCGGATTTCCTTTAGAACACATCCCACGCATTAGACCCAAAGAAATGTAAATTTAATTAACTTATAACATGGCTACATATATAATAATAACACATAATGGTTAATATGCAGCATGCATGGCTCCCTCCATCTATAAATACTAGAGGCGAGAGGTAGAGTTTACGACCAAGTTGCTTGCTCAGTTTACTCTAGGCTCCAGCTAGTGTCGTGCACACAACTGAGCAAGTTGCTTCCGAAACTCTTCCTTTGTTCCCTTTTTATGCCTCTTTTCCTCAAACTCCCTCAGTCTCTTGCTATGGCCCAAACAAATTTATTCTTTGCCTGTATTTTCTTCATGCTGATTTTCTCCCAAGAAATTCACTCGGTAGATGGAAGGCACTTGAAACTTGAGAGAAAACACAAATTCTCAAAGCTCCTTACCTCAAGTAAGTTTGAAAAGCAACAGACTAGATTTGTTGATAAGCATAACGTGCATGGTGACAATGACTCAGATGTAGAGGTGCCTACCACTATTTGGTCTCCACCTGCACCCCCAGTCCTAGCTGGTGCGGTTATTGGCGAGCCTGGGTCGTCACCCCCACCCCCAGGTCATGTGGACGACTTCAGGCCCACTGCCCCAGGCCACAGCCCTGCCGTTGGACATTCCATTCAAAGCTAGGGCAACTTTCTTTTCCACTTTTCAATCTCATTGGCCATAAGTGTTAGGTCTCTGTAATAGCTGGGTGGGAAAATAAAAAAATAATAAAAAAAAACCTAGCTAGCAGGAAATGAGTTAGAGTGGTTTCTGAATAATCTAGCTTCGATTTGCGTACTGGAGCTCATTAGTGTTATCAAAATATAATGCTTGCTTGGGATTGTGCGTGGTAGGTCTTGTGGGTTAATTAATTAGATATCTAGCTGGGCTTCAATCTTGCCAACGAGAGAAGATGGAATAAAATGTATTTTATCATGTTGAGATTTAGAGTTCATCCTTCTGTATTGTAAATATGCTTTCAATTCAGTAATAAAATTTCAGTTTATGTTATCATTTATGCAGGAGTCTTCAGATTATAATGTCTTTCAAATGTTATTAGGTTATGATATTCTTTATTAACATTTAACAATTTCTTTACAGATTTCTGTTAATTTAAATCTGGTGTCTGCAAAAATTCTTATGATTGAACAAATTTTCAGCTGTCATTTTGTGATATTTTTGCAAAATAATTGCATTGAAGTACACAGATTTTAGGGGGTTCCCAAGAAATACCATTCTCTAGAGATTTGTTCTCTCCTTGAAATTTGGTTGATTTGTGCTTTGCGCATGGCTAAGTTTTTCCTAAATAATTTCATTAATAATAAAATTAAAATTCTGCTTATAAAAAAAAATTGAGTAGCTAGAATTCAAATTTTAGAATTAAATTGCAAGGGAGATTTTTTTTATTCTTTAGCCATATTTCTTAATTTTCAATTTGAATAGTCTTATGGTAAGCTTAATAACTGTGTGAAAGCTAATTAATCCATGACATCAACTGTAATAAAACAAAATTAATAATAATAAAAATAATAATAAAAAATAGCAGCCTAGCTAGCTATACCAAGTGCAATTACTAGTCAGAGACTATAAATAATGTTTTCTCTGAAACTATTTTTTCTTCTTTTTCTTCCTTCTTTCTTTCTTTTCTTCTTTCTTCTTTCTTCTTCTTCTTCTTCTTCTTCTTTTAACATTCTCAGAAACTAAGTATTTTCACTTGGCTGCTTAATTTAACGGGAGTTTTTTTTACCTATTCTAGTGCAGGAAAGAACTGGCAAAAAAAGCCATTTTATATGTTGCTCTTTCTTTATCTCATTATTAAGCTTATTCTAAATTCTTGCATCTTGTACTGGAGGAGGTATATATGATAATATTTTTGGATTTTTTTTTTCTTTTTCTGAGGAAGGTCCATATATTGGTTGGAATGTTACTAGTTATCTGTTTTGGGGTTTATCTTCACTTTAATATTGAGTTTACTAACCTTATGATTTCTCTTAATTTAAAATGTGTTTTATTTCAGAATTTAAATCATAGTTGACAGTTGGGTTTTTGCATTAGGGGTGTAGGAAGGCTTTTTTTTTTTTTTTTAATTGGCTCTAAGCTATTGATCAGGGGTAATTATACATGAAGCAGTTATTTCATATAGAATATTTTATATAGAATGGCAACCCACTAGTGAATAGACATATTTACTTGAGTGGGTCTACATATATACATGTGTGGGTCATAAAAATTTATAACCACCTTACAGTTTTTTTTTTTTTTTTTTTAAATGGTAACTATATTTGCATGTGTATAACTATTATTAAGTTGTCATTCTATGTCAAATACTGACATAGAATAACCGCCTTATTATATAATATAGTGAAATAGTTTTTCCACGTAAGATATCCTATGTTAAATGACAATCTAATAGTAAATGAACATATATGCATGAGTGGGTCTACATATGTATATGAGTTTGTTTTTTTCAAAATTAAGTCACAATGAGAACATATTTTCCTTGTAAATTTCTTATTTTTGAAAAAGTAATTAACTTAAAAAAAAAACTTAATATTGTGCGTCTAAAATTAAATAAAAAAAATTGCCAATAACTAATCCCTCCGTATATAAATAATAGCCACATTTAACTTTTTATTTTATTCAAAATTATATTCTACATTTAGAAGATCAAGGAGAATTAATTTTTTTTTTTTAATTTTATCATTTATCTCTATAAAAATAATAAAGATTTATATAATTTTTATAACTAATATTATCACATTTTTTTAATTAAACTAGCTGTTTGTCATGTTGATATTCATTTTTTCAGATTTTTAAGAAAAGGTAATTAAGTAAATTATTATTATTATTATTATTATTATTATTATTATTATTATTTTATGAAAATGAGGTTATCCAATCATTTTCTTAGTCATCATAAAAATTCTAAACGTGAATATTATTTGTCGAGGGAGGGAGTATAAGCCTATTTAATTCCTTGGCCACTTTAAGGTTTGATGCATATATAAAATCATTGATCTGCTTGTATTAAAACTAGCTATAATTTATTAATCTAAAAAGGTCGGTAAGGATGAAAGCCAATATCTTGGACCGTTGGGATTCGAAAGCAACGTGGGAGATCTTATGTCTTGGCACGTTAATTAAGGTTTAATGACCACTAAAAATGAACAAGACTTGGGCACTACAGCCTAGCAAATGCTGTTTGTTGCGTAATCAAGTATTAAATTTTAATTAGAAATTAAGATTCAGTGGGGGTGGAGGCTCGGTGGGGACTTCCCCGAGTCCTGGAGCCAACCCCACGAGTCCTTTTGCAAGATTCTTTCCGTTTTAATATTCCAATCTATAGGGAGGGAGGAGGGCCTGCACTACTTCTGCCCTCATCATTTGCTTTATTTGACTTCTTCGATTAAAACAAGAGAAAAATAGTATGTATATTTATAAAGAAATATATATCTGAGACAAACAGGAATGGTAGGACTAGGAGAACCCAAATGGGTTTGGTGGCAACCCATTTATACATCTATGGTGGATTTGACTTTAATTCTCCATTTTGGACCATGTGTTTTTTTATTGAAGGCATAGTGGCAAGTGGTTCGTACCAGAATCCAGAATCAATTAATTTTAATATCTAAATGTTACTAATTTTTCCCCAATTGTTTAGGGCGGAAATGAGTTTAAACTCTCTAGTGATGGTTCTGACAGAGTATTGATGTGAATGATTAATCTAATACATTGAAGTATTGTGTCAAAGTTATATACAGTTACATGTATGTCGAAGATAGACACTATCTAGTGGTTACAAGGATAGAGGTTTTTTATTATTATTTTTATTTTATTTATTTATTTAATATATAAAGGTAAAGTTGTTAGGATAACTCTCATCAATACATAAGTTACAATAGAAAACTCTTATTAAATACTACTAGTTAATTAACTCGTAACTCTTGACTCGAAGTTCTACTTCTTTTTTTTTTTTTTTTTTTTTTTTTTTTTTTTTTAATATAAGCAAAATTCATTAATAAAAACCAAAATATTATGTAAGCATGGTAAAATTTTTAGAATTTGACCCGACTCGTTTTAATTCTGATTAATTTTCTTCGACTTCAATATTGTGCGGGGTCGGGATGAGGAGCCCTTTTCTTTGTTCGGCACAATAACATATTATTTTTTTTATTAAAAAATAATTTATTTTTATGTTTTTAATATTATAATTTTAGCCAAAAAATTTAAATATATTATTAAAACTTATATTTTATTTTTTAATAAATAAACTTATATTATATACTAATAAATTAAAATAAAAAAATAAAAAAAAAGTCTCTGAAGGGAATTCACCCCGCCTCGTCCCTAAACTCCTGTCAAGTCGGGATAGGGGAGCGATTATCATCCCTGATTAGCCTCGCTACCATTCCTAATATTATGGAAAGAGAAGTACAGGACAAAAGAGAACCAAAGAAGACAATGAATGCAATAAACTAACTAATAACACAAGGCCATGACAAAAGAGCCAACATTAAGATGATGAAACCTCAAGTTACTATACGTAAGAATAAAAACAAAAGCGTGAACACAACAAAGTTATCCTAGATCAAGAGCACACAACATGATTGAACTAGAGCCATTCCAGCCAAGAATAAGTAGCTACCATTGGATCAAAAAATAACTTAGACCAAGAAGCCATCACACAAACCCGAAGCTCTTTAAAGACAATTAAAGAAGGGATTGTCAAAGATCCTCAAAATCAATAGTTCAAAAGCAAGACAAAAATAGAAACCCTCATCAACTCCATCGCAAGGAAGGGAACTGCCTATTACTAATAGTAAAATAAAAAATCTCTTCATCAATAAAATAGATGCCACAAGGCAAAGGAACCATATAAGAAAGTGCTCCAATAATATACGACGAGGTCCACAGAGGCAAAAGCACACCTACAAAAATCTCCAAAAACAACTCAACAAAAGCAAATGGCATAGTAAGGACCAAAACTATGAACCCTTATTGAATAAAGCCACGTCTTGAACGATTTTATTAGCCATAAAATCCAACATGACTTCATCCATTTCAAAGAGAACAAGTCCCAGTTTCTTCCCTAAGATTATGGTTTGCATGAATTCCTCCCTAAGATGAAGTTGCAAAGCTGGATTTCCATCATTTTGGGAAGACTTCATATGCATTGAATTCATTGTGCCAATTTTGTTATCTAATGTGTCCATAATTGATTCCCAACTTAACATCTCCTCATTGAGACCATTTGCTTTGGTTAACTTTCGATTAGAATTCCTCCTTTTTTTCACCTCTAGAAGCCTTTTGATGAACATTAGCAAGTTCATAAATGGCCTCGTACTTCCTAAATGATTTATGCCTTTACTTTAGGAATATAGAGAATTTGATGCATTTGGGAAAATAGGGGAGATAAAGGATAAGGGATCTAGCCTACTTGATATTTTGCAGAGGAATAATTGCAAGGGGCTTTGCTCAAAAGAGGAAAAGGAAGTGGGCTTAGAAACAATGGGCTCGACAAGAGGGTTAGGTGGTAGGTTAGAGCTTTGTTTTCGCTTGAGGGTCCTATTAGTTTTATAGTGGGAGAGAGGCATGTTGCTTAATAAACTTAGGCTTTCTTTAGAAAGAATAGTTTATTGATGGCCATTTAATCTCGAATTATCAAGAGAATGGCAACCCATTTGATTTTCTTTGGCTCTATATGAAACATAAGCAAGAGGTCCGCCATACTCAAGTTTGTCAAGATTGAGAGATTACTTTTGAATTGGACTCAGCTCCTTATGCATCATGTTTAATTCAAATTATGAGACTTCCATACGCTACTTAGCAGAAATGGTTAACAAAACACATCCTGACACAACGTGAGCCATACCATCATTGGGAGATCTAAGAGACGTTGGATTAGAATGAAGGGAATTTCAGCTAGTCTTATGAAAAAAAAAAAGCTTTATTATTCTCAATATGCAAAGGCTGAGAATCCATAGAGTTGACCTTTAAGCTATTTGATGCATACATTTTGCATAGTCATTTAGGTCTAATTTTATAACCATTTTTATTTGATTATTAGTCATTTTTAGCTAATTTCATTAGTTAATTAGTTAGTTTTTCATAGTTGTCAATTTTGCATTAATTTGTAATTTTTACTTTGTTTTGTAGGAAAAATGGTGTTTTTGAAGGACTGAAGAGAATTTTGCCATTGAGGAGTGTCTTCTCTGACCAAAGATGTCAAAAATAGGTTTTCAAGCTGAAATATGCATTGACCAAATCGTGCATAACTTGCCGCATAAGCTATGCAGATCTGCATAAGGAGAAAGATCATCTGTTCAGAACCGAAATGTGCATAAGGAGATCGCATAGCTTATGCACATTCTCGCCTCCCTTATGCACCTTCACGGAATTGTGCATAACCTATGCACCAAGTCATGCGGTTTCGCATAAGTGACTGAGAACCAGTAAGCGCATAAGGATTGCATAACTTATGCGATCCACTTATCTGATCCCATAAAGAGCTCATTAATGAGCTGGCAGGAGATTCCCTCAAATAATTCCTCCTAGAACATACCATTTTAGGGCTCCATGTCAGAAAAATGCTATATATAGTCCCATTTCCCCATTTTAGAGAGGAGAGGCAAGGAGCAGAAAAGGAAAGGAGAGTAGAGGCAGAATTTGAGGAGTCACTTTCACCTTCCACACCATTTTTCAACCAAGATTTGCAGATTTCTTTCTTCCCTTACATTTTTTCTACATTTCTAGTGTTTAATTTCTTATTTCTTAGCTTAGATTAAAGCTTTATTTCCATTTAAACTCAATATATCTTGTAAGCATTATGGATAGTGAGTAGTTTACTTTTGATTCTGGAGTAAGGGTAGTAATATTTGAGATATTTTGTGGATTTTGATTGGGTAATCCATATTTTGTGGTCTTAATGAGTTTTATTCATTTCTTGTATGCTTAATGACATGCTTAATGTAGGATCCCATTAAGTGATGTTCTTAATCCATGGTTGAAGCACCGAAAGAAGAAGGGCTTGTGATAGATAATCAAGAAATTGGACTTAATTAACTTAGACCTAGAAATAGGCTAAGGATTAAGAGGATTCACAGATTAATTAAAGAACTTAATGGGTCTTAATTAATTCTAACTCCACGAAAGTAGGATTAGTTTGATTAAGGCACTCTTTGTCTCACTCGAAAGGGAATTCAAAGGATTTAAGAATTAATCTCCTTAAAACCCGTAAGTTTCATAAAATTGGATAACCGATCTAAAATCCCAAAATAGCTCGGATATGAAATCCCGAACTCCGGAATCGCTTTTTTTTACCATTGTTAATTTTCAATTGAATTTAATTGCTTGCCATTTTCAATATTGCCATATTTGAACTTGCTTATTTCAATTTGATGCAATTTTAGTTTAATACAATACATTGTTGAATAGAATATTGATTTTGCACATATAGATTTCACTCTCCATTACCCATCAATTCATTACTTTAATTTCATAAATACTTCGATTTAGTCAACTTTTATATCAAAAATTCAATCATTAACATGACTCATCGTGGGATCGATATCTTTTCTATACTACTTGTACGGCCCGTGCACTTGCGGTAGGGACGCATCAAGTTTTTGGCGCCGTTGCCGGGGAGTTGTTTGTTTAATATTGAATTTTTGATTATTTTAGTTGTTTATAGTTTTATCTTTGTTATCTTTTCATTTTGTGTTTGTTTGTTCTTTTTCAGGTACTTTTAATCTTTTATGAGAAGAGCTAGAAGCTCAAGTGACACATCCTTATTGTTCAATCCTGAAATTGAGAAATTTTGTAAAGCCAACAAGAAAGAAATCAGAAAATGGAAAGAAGCTTTGAGAGAAACCGAAATTGAAGCAGACATGGCTGATGAAAGAATTAGAATTGGTGTTGGTAATGCTGGAAATGGTCAAAACAATGAAAATGAAGCCCAAGGAGAAGAGGTTGTTAATGCAAACGTGCCTAGGGGAAGTATGATGGATCATGCTTTTCCTCGTTTTAATGACTTGAGAGAGAGTATAGCAAGACCAAGAATTGATGCAAATAGTTACAAGATGGATTTTGGAGTCCTTCAAATGATTCAGAATTCTCAATTTGGAGGGCATCCTTCTGAAAATCCACATACACATCTGAAGAAGTTTGCTATGATTTGTGACATGCAAAAACAACCTGGAGTGTCTGATGATGCAGCAAGATTGAAGCTATTCCCATTCTCTTTGAAAGATAGAGCATTGGATTGGCTTGATTCTTTACCTCACAACTCCATTACAAATTGGGAGCAACTCACTGATGCATTTCTTGCACAATATTTTCCACCTGGAAAAACTCAAGAGTTGAGGAATCAAATGACAGCTTTCAGACCAAGAGAGGATGAAACTCTATATGAGTCATGGATGAGATGGAAAGAATTAGAGAGATTATGCCCACATCATGCCATTCCAAAATGGATGATAAACCAGAATTTTTACACAAATGTCACTCCTGCAATCAGAGGGATTATTGATGCTCAAACAGGAGGAGAATTTATTATAAAGCATGAAGATGAAGCTTATGAGCTATTGGAGAAAATTGCAAAGAATACTCATCTTTGGAGTAGTCCAAGAGGACCAGCTCCAACTCAAAAGGCAAGTCTTTGGAATGTATGATCTTGATCCATTCAACATGATTAATGCAAAGTTTGATGCACTTACAAATGTCCTTGCTAAGAAGATGGAAGATCTGAGTATGTTGGTTAGTTCAACATCATCAGCTGGAAGTTCACAACAAGTGGCTTATGCAGAGGAAACTACCAGCTGTGGAGTAGATTATGGAGAACAAACAGCATATGTTGGTAATTATGGAAACAAGCAAATGGGGAATTCTTATTCTCAAACTTACAATCCAAATTGGAGGAATCATCCCAACTTTTCATGGGGAAATCAGCAAAATCAAGTTCAAAATCAGAATTTTCAACCACATCAGCAACAAGGAGTTCCATATCAGCAAAATAGGCAACCACTGCCTAATTTTCAGTAAAAAAATATGAACCCTCCACCAAAACAGCAAGAACGAAATTCCACCGCTGAAGCTTTATTGCAACAAATTCTTGCCAACCAAAATAAGCATGATGAGGAGATGAGAGAGATGAAAGCAAGGCTGGAACAGATGCAAACACATAATAGAATGCAGGAAAACCAGATTGCACAACAAGCATCTTCCTCAAGTGCTAAATCTTTTGGAAAACTTCCAAGTCAACCAGAAAATCCAAGAGAGCAGTGTCAAGCTATTACTTTAAGAAGTGGAAAAGTTATAAATGATGAGAAGAGTGAAAACAGTGAGAAGAGAGAAAATAAGAAAGGAACTGATGAGAGTGAAAAACAAGAGAGTGCAGAAAAATGTAAGGAGGAATTTGAAGAGAAGGAAGAGAAATATATACCTCCTGAGCCCTATAAGCCCCAACTTCCCTTTCCTCAGAGATTTCACAAAGCCAAGCTTGATAAGCAATTTGGGAAGTTCTTAGAGGTTTTGAAGAAACTTTACATAAATGTGCCTTTTGTTGATGCTCTTTCACAAATGCCCTCTTATGCAAAATTCTTGAAAGAAATTCTCTCAAACAAGAGGAAACTTGAAGATGATGAAACTGTAGCTTTGACTGAAGAATGTAGTGCTATCCTCCAAAGGAAACTTCCTCCAAAGCTCAAGGATCCAGGAAGTTTTTCAATTCCATGCCACATAGGGGAATCATGTTCTACAAAAGCTTTATGTGATTTAGGCCTATGCCCCTCTCCATTTATGAAAAGCTCAATATGGGAGATCTTAAACCAACCCACATTTCTCTTCAGTTAGCTGACAGGTCAATTAAGTATCCTGAAGGGATTTTGGAGAATGTGCCTCTGAAGGTTGGGAAGTTCTACATACCTGTTGACTTTGTCATCTTGGACATGGAGGAAGATTTTAATATTCCAATTATCTTGGGAAGGCCTTTCCTGGCTACAGCAGGAGCATTGATTGATGTGAAAGGAGAAAAGCTGACTCTTAGGGTTGGTGAAGAGCAATTGGTTTTCAATATTAATAAAACTATGAAAAAGCATCATTCTGAAGCTGATACTTGCTTGAGAGTTGATATCATTGATGAGCTGGTTGAAGAACACTTCAGAAAGAAATATCCAGAAGATCCACTTGAAAATTGTTTGGTTCATGGAGGAGGCATAGACTATGACAACCCTCATGTAGCTGCATATGCTCAACACTTAGAGGGAAGTCCACCATTCATTTCTGCTCCAGTTTTTCAACTCACACAAAAGGAAAAAGTCGAATTTAAGCAACCATCATTCAAGGAAGAAGATGCACCTAAGGTAGAACTTAAGCAACTTCCTTCTCAGCTCAGGTATGAATTTCTTGGCACTAATAACACTTATCCAGTAATTGTAAATGCAAACTTGAGTACCTTAGAGGCTGATAAGTTGTTAAGAGTGTTGAGGCAATTTAGGAAAGTTTTGGGATACACCATAGATGACATTAAGGGAATAAGCCCACACTTTTGCATGCATAGAATCATTTTGGAAGAAAATTGTAAGCCATCTATTGAACATCAGAGGAGGTTGAACCCAAATATGAAAGAAGTTGTTAAAAAGGAAATTTTGAAGTTGCTTGATGCAGGGATCATATATCCCATCTCAGACAGTACTTGGGTGAGCCCAGTACATGTTGTCCCAAAAAAGGGTGGAATGACAGTTGTCAAAAATGAAAATAATGAATTAATTCCCACCAGAACAGTGACTAGTTGGCGAATGTGCATAGATTACAGAAAACTAAATGTTGCCACTAGAAAAGGTCATTTTCCACTTCCCTTCATTGATCAGATGTTGGAAAGACTAGCTAGGCATTCTTACTTTTGCTATTTAGATGGATATTCAGGTTTTTTCCAAATCCCTATCCATCCAAATGATCAAGAGAAAACCACTTTTACTTGTCCATATGGAACTTTTGCTTATAGGAGGATGTCATTTGGGTTGTGTAATGCACCAGCCACTTTTCAAAGGTGCATGATGGCAATCTTCTCAGATTTCATTGAAGACATAATGGAGGTTTTTATGGACGATTTCTCTGTTTATGGATCTTCGTTTGATATATGCTTGGTTAACCTTTCTAAAGTTTTGCAGCGATGTGCAGATACTGACCTTGTGTTAAATTGGGAAAAGTGTCATTTCATGGTCCAGGAAGGGATAGTGCTTGGACATTTGGTGTCTAACAGAGGAATAGAGGTTGATAAAGCCAAAGTTGAAGTGATAGAGAAGATGGCTCCTCCTACCAATGTCAAGGGAATTCGAAGTTTCCTAGGACACGCCGGGTTCTACAGACGCTTTATCAAGGATTTTTCTAAAATAGCCAAACCTTTGTCTAATTTGTTAAGTAATGACACAACATTTGTATTTGACCAAGAGTGTTTGGATGCCTTTTGCAGGTTGAAGCAAGCTCTTATCACTGCACCAATCATGCAACCACCTGATTGGAGCCTACCTTTTGAAATTATGTGTGATGCTAGCAACTATGCAATTGGGGCTGTTCTTGGTCAAAGAAAGGACAAAAAGGCTTATGCTATTTATTATGCTAGTAGAACACTGGATGAGGCTCAAACAAATTATGCAACAACTGAAAAGGAATTTTTAGCAATTGTTTTTGCATTGGAAAAGTTCAGACCTTACATTATTGACTCAAAGGTGGTTATATTTTCAGATCATGCAGCCATCAGGTATTTGCTCCGTAAAAAGGAGGCTAAGCCTAGGCTCATTAGGTGGATTCTGATGCTACAAGAGTTTGACTTAGAGATTAGAGATAAGAAGGGAGCTGAAAATGTAGTTGCTGATAATCTTAGTAGGTTGAAATTGGATGGTGAAGAATTGGATGAAATCCCTATTGATGAGTTTTTCTTGGATGAACAACTTTTCTCTCTTGTTGCTAAACTACCTTGGTATGCAGACTTTGTGAATTATCTATCTTGTGGAGTTTTACCTCTAGGTATGACATGGCAACAAAAGAAAAAGTTTTTGCATGAGGTGAAATTTTATAGATGGGATGACCCTTTACTCTTTAGGAGATGCTGTGATGGTTTAATAAGGAGATGTATTCCTGATGAAGAAACACAGAGTATTATACATCACTGCCATGCTTCTGATTATGGAGGACATTTTGGAATCTCTAAAACAGCTAATAAAATTTTGCAAGCTGGTTTCTTTTGGCCAAATCTTTTTAAGGATGTGAGGAAATTTGTGTTGGATTGTGATAAATGTTAAATGAGTGGAAATTTGTCAAAATGAGATCAAATGCCCCTAAATAATATTCTTGAAGTGGAATTATTTGATGTTTGGGGAATAGATTTTATGGGGCCATTCCCTCCTTCATATGGTAATAGATACATCTTAGTTGGAGTTGACTACGTGTCAAAGTGGGTGGATGCTATTGCAACTCCAACTAATGATGCTAGAGTGGTAGTGAAATTCTTGAAGAAATTTGTCTTGAGCAGATTTGGAGCTCCTAGGGCTATAATTAGTGATGGGGGTTCCCATTTTTGTAATAAGTAATTTGAGAGCCTAATGAGGAAGTATGGTGTCGTGCACAAGATAGCTACACCATACCACCCTCAAACTTCAGGACAAGTTGAAATTTCTAACAGAGAGCTCAAGCATATTTTGGAGAAAACAGTGAACAATTCTCGGAAAGATTAGTCTATCAAACTAGATGATGCTTTATGGGCATATAGGACTGCCTACAAAACCCCTATAGGAACTACTCCCTTTAGGTTGGTGTATGGTAAGTCTTGTCATTTACCTGTGGAACTAGAACATAGAGCATATTGGGCCATTCAAACCTTGAATTTTGATCTTAAGCAAGCTGGTGAGAAACGGTTGTTACAACTTAATGAGCTTGAGGAATTGAGGATGGATGCTTATGAAAGTGCCCGTATTTACAAAGAAAGAACTAAAGTTTGGCATGATAAGCATCTGAGGAAAAAGGAATTCAAAGAAGGTGATTTAGTTTTGTTGTTCAACTCAAGATTGAAATTGTTCCCTGGAAAACTCAAGTCAAGGTGGACTGGTCCATACAGAGTTTCTAAGGTTTTCCCTTATGGAGCAATTGAAATTTGGAGTGAAAAATCTGGGAATTTTAAGGTCAATGGGCATAGATTGAAACATTACATAACTGGAGACCCAATAATAGGAGCAAGATGTTACAAGCTCTCCAATCCCTCACCTCTTTTCAGTGAAATTCATGAAGAGTCCAGCTAAGGACTATAAATTAGCCCTCTTGGGAGGAATCCCAAGTCCTTTTATTTTGCTTTTGCTAATTTTCTTTCATTTTCATTGATTTAGTTTTTATCTTAAATCTCCCCAAATTCAATTTCTGACATTGTTAAATCTTATCCCTTGTAGATGTAATTCCATGAAGAAAGGCTGGTGAACTGTTGGGGAAGTAATTCTTAACTTGAAAATTTTGTCATTCAAAAGAACTAATTGGCTTTTGCTGCATAACCTTTGCAGGAGTTGCAATCTGATTTATGCAGAGGAAAAGTACATTCTGCAGCAAAAAGGGTGTCTGCAGCAAATGGCTTGTATTTTTGGTGAGGTTGGGTGTGTAACTTTTTAACACTTGTGCTTATAATATTAATATGGTGGTAAGTGAGTCATTTTTGCAGTTTTGAGCTTCTTTGGGTTGTAGAATTCAAGGTAGAAATGCTGCATTTTCTTGGCAAAACTTGGAGAGTTCATTTTTCATTTGTGGTTAGATGCAACTTTATGCAAATTTTATGGAGTTTTATGTGCTAAATGTTGATTTGCAGAATTTGAGTTAAAATGGCATAGTTCTCAAAAGTCTTTTATGTAGGATCAATGTCTACATGCTTGTGTGATGTCTTTTTGATACACTTTGTATATATTGATGTGTTTTTGGTGAAAATTTCTCATGGTTTATGCTTCATGGAATTATATTTCTTCATTCTAGGGTATTTTTTCACACTTGCAAATCATGTTCCATTGCAAACTTAATCTTGTTGAATTGTGCATAAGCAACTGCATAGCTTATGCAATCCTGCATAACCACAATTCTTGCCATTTTTCACCTTTATTGCAAGTGCATAAGGAAAGAGCATAGCTTATGCAACTCTGCATAGCCTAAATTTGTCAAATTTCACATCTTTAGAAACTTGCATAAGCAGCGTGCATGACCCATGCACATTTGCATAACTTCAAATTCTTCATTTTCTCTCTTTGCCGAAGTTTGCATAAGGGGAGTGCATAACTTATGCACTTCCGCATGACTAAAAACTCTGACTCTCAAAAACTGCCGAGGGGTGCATAAGCAGAGTGCATACCTTATGCACTTCTGCATGACCAGAAACCCAGAAAAACCACACTTGCCGAGGGGTGCATAAGCAAAGTGCATAGCTTATGCACTTCTGCATAACCAAAGACTCTGAATTTCAAAAATTGCCGAAGAGTGCATAGCTTATGCACTTCTGCACGACCAGAAATCAGAAAATTCCACACTTGCCGAAGAGTGCATGAGCAGAGTGCATGACCTATGCACTTCTGCATGACCCGATTTTTTGAAAAACCAATTCTGCCGAGAGGTGCATAAGGGGAGTGCATAACTTATGCACTCCCGCATGACTTCACTCCTCAAAGTTTCAAGGGTCACCGAAACATGCATAAGGAAGGTGCATGACTTATGCACAACTGCATGACCACCAACCCAAGATTTCAATACCTGCCGAACAGTGCATAAGGACAGTGCATGACCTATGCACTTGTGCATAAGCCATTTCTCTGAAATTTAAATCATTCTGAAACATGTATAAAAGAGTGCACAGGTTATGCATAAATCATTTTCCCCTTATGCAGTCTTTTACAAACCTGATTCAAATTCCTTTTCGGCAAACAAAATTCCCACCTCCACTTCCCGACTCTTCTACCCACGACCGTCCTTCAACCTCCATTTCTTCCGGCATTTTCATCGTCTTTCTCTTCTTCTCCACTAGCACTTTCACCACGTATACCCTAAACTTCCCCCTACATTTTCATTTCCATCCTTATCTCTTCATCCTTTCCATCGACAATGGAATCCCCTCCCCATTCCCGTCCAGCTTCTCCTCTCCAGATTTCACCATTATCAACGATACCCTCTAATCCCAATTCTCCTCCACAAGCGACACCCCCACCACCTCCCCCAACCACGTACAAACGTAAAATCCGGTCAAAATCTGTGCGACCCATGTCCTCTGCCCCTCCTCTGTCCAAACGCAAAGACCCACCCACCCCATTGTCGGAACCGCCACCCAAAAAGCCAAAAGCTCCAGCCTCTACACCCTCTTCCAGCAAAAAGACAATTTCGGCAGCCTCACATGTATCAAAGCTACCCTGGCCTCTTCCTGATACAATTCAAAAAGCAGCTTTTAAGCGACTCAAGGATAGGAGGGTACAACCCACTAGGTATATATCTGCCGATTCTCTACAATCCCTTGGTTTATTTGACAATGTAGTTGCATATCTTGATGGGATGGGTTGGATGGAATTTGTGCATAAACAGGAGATAGTTTATCCAACTCTAGTTTTGGAGTTTATTTCTTCATTCTCTGCTACCCTTAAATTGCATGATGTAGACCATAAACCAATTATGAAATTTAGATGCTTGGGGCAAAATAGAGAGCTGTCATTGGACCAATTTCATAGCATTTTTGGTTTTGCAATTGATGGGTTATTTAGAGTACCACATACTGGAGTAGAGGTAGCCAACAAGGGCATTTGGAATGCTGCCCAATTTTGGAGAATCATCACAAACCAGCCTCAAACTTTCTCTGGTGGAAGATCAAAAACATCCCAAATACTTGACCCTGCACTTAGGTTTATTCATAGGCTGATTACTAGCACCATATTGGGCAGAGGGACTAATTCTGGTGCTGTGGGAAAATCTGAACTATTTATGTTATGGTGTGCATTTCACAAAGTTAAGGTTTCTCCTGGTTATTTCTTTTGTGAACATGTGCTGCATATTGCCACCAAATCCATAGGTGACATTGTTTTGGGTGGGCTCATCACTGTCATAGCCAAGCATTTTAGTTTTAATCCTGCAGAGCACTCAATACCAGCACTTGTGGACACTTTATATTTTGATACTGCACACTTAACCAAAACAGGGTTCAATTTGTCATATTTTGATACTGCCCAACCTGCAGCAGAACCAGGCCCCTTGCACAACCGTAAACCCAACCTTTCCCATCCGTCCCACAAAGACCCTACTACACCTACCCCACCCCTCGGCTGCACAGGACATCCCAGACCTCGCTGCCATACCTCCTACAGCTGAACCTTCCTCATCCACAGCCCCTCCTGCATTCAACACTAAAGCCTTATTCACCTATCTTGACAGGCTTAGTGATGATATATACTTTGTGGATAGGAAGCTTGACACCGGGTCTTGATACACTCAAGGATCGTCATGTACACATATTGGACCTTGTCAAGGAAACCGTGGACAAGCGAGAAGAATTGAAGGAAATGGTGAAGCAACTCATGATCTTTTGGGCATGCCACCCCACCTCCATCACCTCCTCCAAAGACCATCATTTCGGTAAACCAGCCACCAATTTCTTAGCAACATCCTTGGACAAAGGCAAAACAATAGACATAGATTAGCTTCTGTTTTACTTTTGTTCAATCTTGTAGGACCATTTCTTTGTAAATATGTTCAAACATTTTATAGTTTGTTTCAAATTATGTTTGTTTGTTTTGAATTAGTTTGTTTTAAATTCTGTTTTTCTTGAAGTTTTATTGGATTGCTATTACATTAGTCTTCTTTGATTTACATTGCACTTATTGCCCTTTTGTACATATTTGCCCATACTCTGTATATATTTCAATACTTCTACTGCTGGTTGTACATTTCCCTTGCCAATTCCCATGCAGCAGCTTTTGTATACACTGCACAGGCTATGAATTTCCTCATGCCACTATTTTGCATAGCCTGTGCAACCCTTTCTGCTACTTATGCAGCACTGCACAGGTTGTATTCCCTTTATGCAAATGTCCTGCATAGCCTATGCAACCCTTTCTGCCACTTATGCAGAACCGCATGGCTTATGCACCCTACTTATGCACATGTTCTGGACAGCACTTAACTCTGCATAACCTGTGCAGCTTCTTATGCATCCCTTTATCTTGAATTCTCATCTGCTCCATACCAGGTAACTCTTTCTTTTTGCTCTTAATCTTTACAATTCCTGGTAATTATTATCTGCTTTGACTTTTGATAATGCATTGCATGAGACATTGAGGACAATGTCCAATTTTGAGTTTGGGGTTGCACATTCTGATTTTTGCTTGATTTTTGCTTCATTTTTGACATTTTGAGTATAGGAACATCTCATTCCATTTCATTTTCATATATTGTAAATATTTTACATATATTTCCACACATACATATACATAACACATTTACACACACATTATACATCATTTAGAAATTGTACACATTGCATACAAATAGACTTCCTCCATTTAGTTAATGCATTACTCATTTTAGGAATCATGCATCATGCATTAAAATCTTTTGCCAAATCCCTTGAGTATTGAAAAGTTGCCTATGAGAGTGATTTGACTTACCTTTAGTTGGGTTTGTGGATTGAAAGTTTCCTAAGAGGTGCAAAGTTTTGAAGTGTTATCCCTTGCCTATATCTTCTTAGCCAAAAAGCCACCCAACTAGTCATTTGGAGAAGGAAGTGTTTAGAGGGAGTTATTGGATATAAGGTAGTCAAATGATGTCTCACCAATCCTAGAAAAAATTTTCTAAACCTTTCAAGGCGAAATACCAGCTTATACTTGAAAAGAGAGATGATTAGGCATTCTTTGATTTAAACCTTCTCATTTTAAACCTTTGGCCTTTTTCCTAATTAAAATTAACCCTTGCAAACCCCTTTGAACATTTTTATTCCTAATTTTTCTTGAAACCCTTATTGCTACCTAGCCAATGAACCAAACACTCCAACCCTTTTCATGAGAATAATATTGAATATTAGGTACACTTTCTAAAAAAATAATAATAAAAGAAAAAAAATATATACAATAAAAGGGAGAAGAAGTGCTTGTCATCTTGTAAAAGTGCTAGTATATGTGCTTTTCACTATTGCCATTCAAAATGAAAGAAATCCACCCAAAGTATTAAAAGAAATGAGTTTGGGGGTGGCAAATTTTAGGGACAATCATCAAAAGAAAATACAAAATGCAAGTTTAAAAAATCAAATGTCCCTCATTTTTATGTGTTTTGTAAACTATGCTAGCACTTGACAATTCTCATTGTGTATTTCTCTCCTCCACTTATATATATATAAAAATGAAGAGAAAAAGAAAAAAGTATAATAAAATAAGAAATGTACCTTATGTTGTCAAGATTGAAAATATTCTCGTGCTTTGAATCCTTTTTACTCATTTTTCTTCTTAGCCTCTTTTTGAATCCCATGGCCCCATTACATCCCTAAAAAGACCTTTGATCTCTTGATAGTACTTGCTACATTAGTGGAGATAGGAGTAGGGAATTTGCCTATGGGATTGGAAAACTATTCATTCATTCATTCAATTCCATCATTCTATATAGAGACACTTTGGTTATTGATTGTCCATGAATTCCTTTTGAGCATGACTATCTCTCTTTTGATTGGTTGGTTTGGGGATTTTGAATGATAATTGACTTGATGGCTAAGCGGTGAAAGCTTGGATAAGCATTAGATTCTTTGCATTTTGAAGGATGGGTATATGGATTGTTGGTATGGCTAAAGGTGTGTTTAGTTACTTTAATAGGTAATTTTCATAGCTCTTTGGATAAGGCACCCCTAAAAAAATTTTGCATTTCATTTTAAAGTTTGCTTGAGGACAAGCAAAAGCTTGAGTTTGGGGCTATTTGATGCATACATTTTGCATAGTCATTTAGGTCTAATTTTATAACCATTTTTATTTGATTATTAGTCATTTTTAGCTAATTTCATTAGTTAATTAGTTAGTTTTTCATAGTTGTCAATTTTGCATTAATTTGTAATTTTTACTTTGTTTTGTAGGAAAAATGGTGTTTTTGAAGGACTGAAGAGAATTTTGCCATTGAGGAGTGTCTTCTACAGCCAAAGATGTCAAAAATATGTTTTCAAGCTGAAATATGCATTGACCAAACTGTGCATAACTTGCCGCATAAGCTATGCAGATCTGCATAAGGAGAAAGATCATCATTCGAGAACCGAAATGTGCATAAGGAGATCGCATAGCTTATGCACATTCTCGCCTCCCTTATGCACCTTCACGGAATTGTGCATAACCTATGCACCAAGTCATGCGATTTCGCATAAGTGACTCAGAACAGCTGAATCAGATAAGGGATCGCATAACTTATGCAGTCCACTTATGCAGTCCCATAAAGAGCTCATTAATGAGCTGGCAGGAGATTCCCTCAAATAATTCCTCCTAGAACATACCATTTTAGGGCTCCATGTCAGAAAAATGCTATAAATAGTCCCATTTTCCCATTTTAGAGAGGAGAGGCAAGGAGCAGAAAAGGAAAGGAGAGTAGAGGCAGAATTTGAGGAGTTACTTTCACCTTCCACACCATTTTTCAACCAAGATTTGCAGATTTCTTTCTTCCCTTACATTTTTTCTACATTTCTAGTGTTTAATTTCTTATTTCTTAGCTTAGATTAAAGCTTTATTTCCATTTAAACTCAATATATCTTGTAAGCATTATGGATAGTGAGTAGTTTACTTTTGATTCTGGAGTAAGGGTTGTAATATTTGAGATATTTTGTGGATTTTGATTGGGTAATCCATATTTTGTGGTCTTAATGAGTTTTATTCATTTCTTGTATGCTTAATGACATGCTTAATGTAGGATCCCATTAAGTGATGTTCTTAATCCATGGTTGAAGCACCGAAAGGAGAAGGCCTTGTGATAGATAATCAAGAAATTGGACTTAATTAACTTAGACCTAGAAATAGGCTAAGGATTAAGAGGATTCACAGATTAATTAAAGAACTTAATGGGTCTTAATTAATTCTAACTCCACGAAAGTAGGATTAGTTTGATTAAGGCACTCTTTGTCTCACTCGAAAGGGAATTCAAAGGATTTAAGAATTAATCTCCTTAAAACCCGTAAGTTTCATAAAATTGGATAACCGATCTAAAATCCCAAAATAGCTCGGATATGAAATCCCAAACTCCGGAATCGCTTTTTTTTACCATTGTTAATTTTCAATTGAATTTAATTGCTTGCCATTTTCAATATTGCCATATTTGAACTTGCTTATTTCAATTTGATGCAATTTTAGTTTAATACAATACATTGTTGAATAGAATATTGATTTTGCATATATAGATTTCACTCTCCATTACCCATCAATTCATTACTTTAATTTCATAAATACTTCGATTTAGTCAACTTTTATATCAAAAATTCAATCATTAACACGACTCCTCGTGGGATCGATATCTTTTCTATACTACTTGTACGGCCCGTGCACTTGCGGTAGGGACGCATCACTATTAGAGGAATGAATAGTGCCAACATTTGAATCGCTTGGGATAAGAAAAGCCATGTCACATTTTGATGCCACATCATCATATTTTTGAATCTTTGCAACTTCACCTGAGCTTGCTAAAGAGGAACTCTAACATGACTGGTTGTAAGATCTTAGTGCTAGGAGCTCGTAACAAGGTTCTTCAAGAACTAAAACATGAAATCTTCTATTGTCAATATCTACTACAACTACACTATTAATGGAACCTTTGAAATCTATATATATAAGGAATCTAGCAGAATCAAGTCTTGTTTTTGCTTAAGTGTTATAATCCTCTAATATAAATTCCCAAAAGAAACTCATAATCAATTTAAAAGAAATTGGATGGCCGTACATATGATACCAATCTTTTCAAGGGTGTAAGAACTAGCTGCCAAGGGGAGATCTCGTCAAACCATTGTTGAAGCCGAAGTTTTCCACTTAGGAAAAATCCATAAGTTTGTTGCTTTCAACAGAAAGAAGAGCCTATTTACCACCAAAAGGATTAATCTTCACCATAAACACTCCTTCTAAAGAGAGACGCTCTTGCAAGATAGGGATAGATCGAATATTTTAACCTTGGCAACTACAAAGTGGGAGCCAATTCTTATATTCCAGAGCTTTATCATCTGGTATAGTATATTTTCCCTTTATGATGTAGTTCCCTTAATAAGGTACACTAGGACATATGTCAAGTCCTTTGTCATGCTTAGAAGGCTCTTTTTATTTAATGATGGTAGGTTCCCATTATACTTGGAGATACAAGCTCATACCTTATGTGTCCTTGTTATTTACGTGGCTTGAATTTTGAATATGTCTTTATGGACCCGAATTGTAACCTAGCTCGAAAAGTTTCGTGTTGTGAATTGAGTAAGGAAATATTTTGTCTATCTATTGCAACAATATTTTGAAAATTTTGGGAAACACATTGGTATTAGTGTTTTGAGAGTTTTGTACAATTGTATCTTTCTCTTTTCATCATAGTGTAACTTTTCTCTTATGCCTTACCAGCAGACGTAGACCTTATGGTCAAACTGTGTAAATCTTGAATCCATTCTTCTTTTCTTTTATATAATTCAATTGTATAATTATATGCATGCCTTAGATTTATATGTCTGCCATAACAATCCCAATCCAAATGATGTTAATGGCATTCAACAGATTGTGAAGACTAATATGCAGGTCTATTGAAATAAATCCAAATCTCTTCCCACTTATGTTAAGCCTCCTGGGAATGTAAACATTTACAATCTGATCAAATTTGGAGAAGGCTTGCCATAGGGATTTAGCATCCCAACTAGCTAGGAATTTGTTGAACTACAAGGTTGGAAAACTAAAAAATTGGAAAGAATCTCATGGTTTGTGTTGTGGTTGAAGTGTAAGGGTTAGTTTGATTGCAATGATGGCTTGGCAAAGAGGTTGGAGATGTGACAATTGGGCTTTACGGCAAGATTAGCGAAAAAATTCTAGTGAGAATATTGAGAGAAAGAAGCCATTGCTACTACTTCTTAATTTTTCTCATTTAATTAGCATTCTAGTTGATGTTGATTGTATGCAAATTACTACATATATTGATAGATTTAAAGCCCTTTTACCTAAATTGAAGATACTAATTTACGCTCTCCTCTTTGAACTCTACTTTTTTCACTACAAAAAAAATTAGTTTTGCAATTGATTTTTATAACAGACTGAAATTGGTTGCTATTAACAACTGATTTCGTAACTGATTTGTGATTTTGATTTTTTTATTCAGCAAAATAGTTAATTTTTTTAAACATTTAGCAACTGATTTTTAAATCACTATTTAGCAATCGATTTATAATTGGTTGCTAAATTGGTTCCTAATCGATATTGCCAAAATCTTAAATATGCAATTAGCAACTAATTTTAAAATCGATTGCTATTAGCATCCGATTAAGAAATCGATTGCTAGAGTTATTTTAATTAGCTCCTAAATTTAGCAAATCGATTGTAAAAATCAGTTGTTATCAACAATCGATTTAAGTCGGTTGAAAAAAAGGTTGCTAATAGCAATCAATAAGGAATTAGTTACAAATTTGGAGCTTTTTTTTTTTAAAACAAACTCTAAATTTAGCAATAGATTCACAAATTGATTACTATTAGAAACTAATTTTTGCAAACGATAATCAGTTGCCAAATTTCCCCCTCCCTCCCCAAATAAATTCTTATCTAATTTTTTTTATTTGCAACTAATTTGTGAATCGATTGCTAACAGTAATTGATTTTTATAGCCGAATGAAATAGAAACTGATTTACAACCGATAAGGAATTGGTTGCAAAATTTCTCTCCAAAATTTCAGTCCAATTTTTGTTTTGATTTTTTATTTGCAACCAATTTTTACAACCGCTTGAAATTGATTATGAAATTTTTCCTAAAAATTCCTGCTCATTTGCTTTAAAACAATTTGTAACTGATAATTAGTTACTAATTTGCTTATATAAACCACTATTAATTTTCTTTCTCCGCTACTTATTTTCTTTCTCTCTCTTTCTTCTACTTTCTCTTCTTTTCTTCATCATATTTTTCTTATCTATTTTATTTGTCATCTTTTCATTTCTATCCTATTTTTTTTATTATCTTTTTCTTTCTTATCTATTTTCTTTTTATCATATTTTTCTTTCTCATTTTTCTTCTTCATCAACTTTTTCTTTCTTGTCTATTTTCTTTTTCATCATTTTTTTTCTTTCTCATTTTTTTCTTTATCAACTTTCTCTTTCTCATCTATTTTCTTTTTCATCGTCTTTTTCTTTCTCATATTTCGTCTTCATCAACTTTTTCTTTCTCATCTAAATTCTTCTTCATCTTCTTTTTCTTTCTTATTTTTTTATTTAATTTGTTTTTTTACTATAATTTATATATATATATATATATGTCAATTTTTTTTACTTATTTGTCTTATAAATATATTTTTATATTTATTTTTTGTTCTTATTTTGATTAATAATTGTTATTAGTGATAATTTTTTTTATAATATTTTTATATTAATTTTTTAGTAGTAATTTTTATTAATAAATTGCTATTTTATAAATTTTTTGAATAATTTTTCATTAATAAATTATTATTTTAGTAATTTTTAGAATAATTTATTTATGAGAATTTTTATTTCTTATTTGGAAATTTATTTTTTTTATTTCTTTTAAATAGCAACCGACAACTAGTTGTAAATAATAACCGACTTATAAAGTAGTTGCAAAATTATCAAATTAAAGGCACCATTTTTTTTTGCAACCGATCATGTATCGGCTGCTATTAGTTGCTACTATCAACCAATAATTTTTAATCAAAAATTTTGTTTTTTTAAATTCGATTATTTTAGCAACTGATTCAATTTTCAGTTGTTATTCGCAACTGATTTATTAGTTTGTTGCTAATTGATTTAACTACCAAGGTCATTGCAACTGACTGAATCGGTTTCTAAATCGATTAGCAATCAATTTTAATAGATTAGTAACCGATTCGATAATTTGCTAATTTTATTTTATTTTATTTTATTTGTGTTCATGGTAAATACCTAATTATCACAAGGTTAAATTCTCAAAGGTAGTCAAAGTCTAATTGAGTTGTTAACATTCCAGGTAGATTTTCCAAAAATTTGAAAGTTGTAACACTATTATGTGATATTTTTTAGGCAGATTCATGGGCTTGTCATTGCATATGCGTAGCAATGATGATGATAAATTTTGAGGTAATTGTTACACATTCGACCAAAATTACACATTATGGGTTTGTTTCCACTATGATATTGTTTACTATTATTTGGACTAGTGCACAATTCCTATTTCCTATTGGAGAAAGATCTTGTTTTCAAGAATTTTCACTTTTATGATTTGTAACACAAAATGATATGAAGTCACCGACTCCTACTAACTAATAGAGTCAAACCTATAGAATAATATAAAAGCTAGCAGACTCAAATAGCAAAGTCCAATTAATACTTATGACTTTGCAGTGATTTTCTGTCAAATTTCGGCTGCTCTATGCACCATCCATTGCTAGCCAAGTTGCCTCTTTGTGAATGTGGCAGTTGAACCTAAGCATCAGTTTCTGCAAGTGTCGGCTTACAGTGGTTTTGCTGTTCCTTCTATTTGTTTAGATTTAACAGAATATCGCTATTTCATTGGAGATACGACCATTCTCTCTCTCTCTCTCTCTCTCTCTCTCTCTCTCTCTCTCTCTCTCTTTTAATGGTATATTCCTTGTGAATATTTAGTTATGGGCATAAGCTAATTAATCAAGAAATATTGCATTGAATAGTTATCTCTACTCATAAGGAATTTAAAAAATAGCCTAATGAAAGTCACATCAATTTGAAGTAAAACTCAAATTCATATCTTCCTCTTTTATTTGAAAAAAAAAAAATTGATATGAATTCATTCATAATAACCCATTGGCATTCGGTGTCTAGGTCAATACCTCTAAGCCATGGTGAGTCATAAGCACAAGTACATGAACTTAACTCATGTAATATTATTATTTTATTTTAATTAAAATTTTCCATTAAATGAAATATCTATTTGTTAATTATTTTATTTTATTAATTTTTATATGATCTAATTAAAAAATAGAAAAAAAAAATAAAATATTAACACAAAAGTCTATTCAACCTATAGAATAACTTTTAATTGTGTAGAATAAAATTTAAATTAATAAAATCTCTATGCTTATAAAAAAATGGAGTTTATAAAAAAATAGAAAATAAAAAATGAAACCACGTACTAGGCTTGGTAGGTTGCTGATGAGAGGTCATCTTCAATAGAAAATTTGAAATTTCTTCCTCTGCATTCTCTGTGACTGAAAATTATATATATATATATATATATATATATATATATATATATATATATATATATATATATATATTTGATGCACTAAGTAGCTAGCAACTTCCATGAGAATTTGAGAATGATCAAGAGAAGTAAGAGCAAAGACTAATTTCTTTATGGAAACCACTAAAAAGGAATCTTCATCTTTCAGCGGCCATAATCATTCAAGTGCATTTAAACAAAGCAAAATCAAACTATGATCATCAGTGTAAAGACAGATGTGTTTCACTTGAATTTGTCGACCAACAGAAGTTCTAAGCATGCATACAAACCATCAGCATTTAATACTATACAATCTATATAAGTGGAGAGTACAGTAGAATTCCTAGCTATAATTTTTGTGTATTTTTTGTTGGTGGGGAATGCCAACTTTGCCGAGAGCTAGGGTTAATAATAATACTATATTAACATATCTTCAGTCCTACTCGTCAAAAGATTTCACTAAAATTGATTGCCACCCTCTCACCGTACGTGTCTAAAAAATAAAGCAACATTTCAGCACAATGAAAGGTCATTGATGAAGAAGCTTCATGTATATGCTTCCCTCGGACTATGTGTGATTTAACTATACATTTTGTTCAAGTGATCTTTGTGATTTAGGCTTCTAAAGAGAATGTACAATGTTTTAACAGCAAAATTAACAACCCAATATTACTATACTCATCGACCAAATTTATAATAAAAAGGTCAGAATTCGCACAATATATATTATACAATAATTTTATCAAGCGATTTCTATAATTTCACCCATTTTTGTGAACCGGCCATCTTATTCCTAGCATGTTTCTAGTCTAAACAGAGGCGTAGCTATGTTGGGACTGAGGGATATTGCTCCATTATTTTTTTTTACAACCCTCAAATGGTTTTGCTTTTGAATTCTTATTTTTTAAGAAATAAATTTTTTATTTTTAAATAAATATAATTAAAAATTTATTAATTTATTCATAAGTATAATAATTAATTGTAATTTAATATAATTTATTAAATTATTGTATTATTATTATTATATCTTTTCACTTTTAGCTTGTATTAATTTTAGAGTTCTTCTTTTCATTAACTTTTTCTTATTATTATTTTTTAAAATTATAGACAATCTTTAATAGTTTTGCAGATTTTATCAATAAGGTAATCGCAGAATAAATTATATGTATAAGAAAAATAAATTGAGATTGGCTTTCCTTCATTATTTTTTTTTATTGTTTATAATATTTATTGAGTTAATCAATGGTTATATTAGCTTATAAAAAAAAATCAATGGTTATATTATTTTTAATTTTAATAAATTAATTTAATATGAATTTTATATCGCATAAGTATATGTGCTCTTATACACATACACATATGTTAGTAACTGGCACATAAATCTAACGTGCACACACACAAGCAGACAAACTCAATATATAGATAAAACGAAACAAAAAAAAATTATACAAAATTTATGTGATTCGACCATAAGATCTATGACCACAAGTAATATGAGATAAAAAGCTCTACTACAATAAAAAAGGGCAAAATACTCTGTAATAAGAAAAAAAAAGTACAAATCTCATAAAAATATTTCATTCAAATCACAAAACACGAAATTTTTTTGATTGAATCACAAATGGAGTTGACAAAAACATATCAATCCACACAAATAACAACAAATATAAATGTATTATAGTTATGATTTTATGTTTGACTCCCTCATAATTTAATATCTAGCTTCTTGACTTAATCTAAAACCTATGAATGGAGAAACAAAATCTTATAGGGATGCAAATCTTTGATATTTTGCTTCTACCATTATATATGAAGTGAATAAAGCCGAAGCTAATAAATAATAAAAGAACTAACTGTAGGACATGCAAAATATAATTTGGAGAAAAATTTCCAAGAGTCAATCCTAGGAGGACCCCTTTAGCATACAAACCGTCCATATTGATATTCATCTTCCCGATCCACGAATTTAATTTATTAAATTAATAATTAGAGGTGAGAACCTCACAGGAGCATGCTATTTTATCCCTATAAATACCACCTGGTACCACAACCTCTTACCATCCATTGTCTTGGCTCTAAATCTTAAATAGCTTCTCCTACTAACCTCTTTCAAGTTCTTCAATTACTTCCTTCTGCAGTTATGGCGGAAATTCTAGCCTTAACAAAAAGTGTTGTATTTCTTCTTGCACTCATCACCTGTCTTCAAATTCTGTTTACAGAAGCAAGGCCAATCAAGTCAATGGACAAGCAGGGCAGCAACAATACTATCAACTTTCACCAAAGCAAGAAGACAATTGGTTCTCAGCACTTTCCTAATAGTGCATTTGGTAATTCTGCAGCTTCCAAGGATGATTTCCGGCCAACATCTCCCGGTTATAGTCCTGGTGTTGGCCATCCTAAGGATATTACTACCTCCAGCGTTGAACTTTCTGTTGAAGAATTCAAAGATGATTACGGACCCACAAAACCAGCTGGTCCCAACCCCGAAGTTGGCCATACTACTAACTTGCACCAAAGCAAGTTTGGAAAGATTAACCGCTCTCAACCTACACCTTCTAGTCACGTTCCACAATCCATGGCAGAAAAAGACGAAATGTCATCATCTCCTGTGACCCCGATTAGATTCGGTGCTTCTGCTGCAGATGGCTTCCGGCCAACAACTCCAGGTAGTCATAGCCCTGGTGTAGGCCATCCTTTGTCAGGAGAAGCCAGTGATGTAGAGATTGATCCTACGCCAATAGGTACACCCACAAATGGTCACAGCCCAGGAGTAGGCCAGGTTATCATCTTCCACCAAAGCAATTCGGGGAACATAAAGGGTTCTCAACCTAAGTCCTCGAGTCACATTCCTGATAACGCTCATCACCAAACTGCGCCCCTGACCCCAAATGCCTTGCGCGCTTCAGCTGCAGCATTCGAGGATGGTTTCAGGCCAACAACTCCAGGATTTAGCCCCGGTGTTGGCCATCCTAAGACACTAGTTACTAGCTCCAACGTTGAAAATTCTGTTACAGGATTCAGCGATGATTACAGACCCACACACCCAGGTCACAGCCCGGGAGTTGGCCATCCGTATGAGAAAAACAATGCAGAACCAAATCCTTAGACTTGTGTATGCATAGGCTCAGTTGGTACACTTGGAGCTATACAAGGGGTTCATTTGGTAAGTAAATTCTGTATATTCCCCAGCCAAAAAAAAAAAAAAAAAAAGTCATGTATCTGTTTCCATTCAGATAGAATTATTATTGTTATCCTCGTTCAGTCCTTTAATTGTCTTTAATTATTATTGTTATCCTTGTTCAGTCCTTTAATTGTCTTTGAATAAAAGGCTGGTTTGCTGTATGTAATGTATACTGTAGTTATCTGAAGCTCAAAATAAAATATATGGCATCTATCTTTCATTCAATTTGTATCTTCTCTCCTTTTCATGGGTGGATTTTTCTTTTCCTTTTTATTAATTGAATTTGAATTAGAATTCAAACTTATAGTTTGCAGTTTTGAAAACAACTTGTGCACGCTTATACTCATATCACATATAGACAAGCCATAGCTAGGAGTTAAAGACCAAAATGAAGTTCATGAAGAACAAGTTAACAGAAAAATCAACGTTAAATTAAGCATAAAACAGAGTAAAATGACCAAAATCATGACACCATCATTACAAATCTTTGCAGGTTGATGTGGGCAGGTTTGCGCTCTGCCGCACATGCTCAAATACAAATAATAACACAGAAGATAAAAATTCAATAATACACACTAAAAAAAAAAAAAAATCCAAGTATTAACTTTCATGCCATTGCTTTTGACTTATTCAAAAGCCTGCCTTTAGATCAACATGGTTGCATCCTTTGTTTGGTTGTTACTTTTACCCCTTAGTCATGAATCTTAGACTATAAATATATCAATTATGAATAATATATTTAATTAATTTTAAATTTAAACCTAATTAATTAATTGGGTCTTAGTCTAAAATTTAAATATAGTGTAAACAAATAAGATAAATGAAAAGTAAAAGTAACAAAATATTTAAAAGAAGTTCCAAGAATTTTCCATCAGAAATGCATTTTAAAGAAGTAATTAGAGGAACAACAAATTAATTATAGGGGGCTTTAAACAGTGAGGGAAAAATATTTACCGACAAGAAGAGTCAGATTTTTTTTTATAACTAAATTTATTTAGACTTAAAATAAAAGATATACTATAAGATTCACTATTAAATATATAAATTAAATTAAATTTATGATAGAGCAAATTTTGATAAGAATTTCTTGACAGAGCCGATGAAACAATTTCACCAATCTATGCTGTTTGAAAAAGAGCAGGACCACAAACAACACAACGCACATGATATTCCAGCATCTATCGATTTGTGCACTGAAAATGTTTGGAAAAAACACATCTTTCTATAGACAGTTTCAACTACTATTTTTTTTAATCGAGCGGGGTAGGGGCACCTGTAAGTACAACTAGTCCCGTTTTACATCGAGTTTCGAGCAATAGCTGCATTTAGAAAAACACCTTTGGCCATATATGAAAAAAAACTTGACTACAAAATTGTAGAGTGAGTTGAAAGGATGATTGTATTGAATAAATAACAGGTTTATATACAATGTACAAAGAATAATCTAGAATTAATAAAATTCTATATTATATCCTGCCTGGTTTATAGGATCTAAAAACTAATTTTTACAATAAATCTGTTGGAACAAAATGCATGTAATGTTGAGCTGGAATTGGAAACAATCTAGAATAATCTATCTGCTCTCTTTCTTTCTTTTCCTTCAGCCCATGTCTCATACTTCAGCCCAGCCCATTGATGGACTATCTATGAGGCCCCTTTTCAAGATGGAGACTCGTGTGTATCGTGGAGTCCCATCTTGAAGAGATGTCCATTGAATAAGGCAGAAGTTAAGGGCTTCGTGAAGAGATCGGCGAGCTGGTGTCTCGACGGTACATGCATGGTGGTGATGAAGCCCTTGTTCAGCTGATCGCGCACCACATGGCAATCGATCTCTAGGTGCTTGGTCCTCTCATGGAAGATTGAGTTAGCCGTGATATGCTCTGCTGCTCTGTTATCGCAGTGGAGTGCGATGGGGAGATGGAGTTTCAAGCGGAAATCTTCAATGAGGTAACTGAGCCATTTTAGTTCACAAATAGTCGTTGCCATGCTTCTATACTCAGCTTCAGCTGAGGATCTGCTTTTTGGCTTTCTAGGAGATTAACGAAGGACCTAAGAAAATACAAAATCCTGTAATAGATTTTCTGCTCATGGGACAAGATGCCCAACCTGCATTGCAGAAGGTCGAAGCTTCAGATCATTTTCTTGAGGGAAGAATAAGCTTTTGAAGGGGCATCCTTTCAAGTATTTGAGGACATGGATGGCTGCGTCCCAGTGTGGTTTGCGAGGAGCTTGCATAAACTGGCTTAGCTTCTGAGTAGCATATGAAAGATCAGGCCTTGTAAGCCCCAGGTATAACAATCTCCCTATAAGCCTTCTGTATTTGTCGGGGTCTGTCATTAATTCTCTGTTTTCATTATCTAGCTTCAATCCTTTTGGTATAGGATAGGGACTTATTTTGGCATTTTGTAATCCCATGTCTTGGATTATATCCAAGATGTATTTGCGCTGGCTTAGGAACATACCCTTTTCTGACTTGGCTATTTCAAGACCTAAAAAGTACTTGGCATAGCCTAGGTCTTTGATTGTGAATTGGTCATCTAGGAATTTCTTAACTTTTATAATCTGATTCGTGTCTGCACCTGTAATTAGTAAATCATCTACATAAATAATTAGTGAAATAAAATTGAGACCAGATCATTTAGCAAACAAGCATTGGTCAAATGCTGACTAATGGAATCCAAATGCTGTCCTTGTTAATTCTTTGTTCCATTGTCTTCCTGCCTGCTTAAGACCATAAAGGCTTCTTACTAATTTGCATATTTGTCCTTTAGCTGCTTTTGTGTAACCCTCTGGTGGCTGCATATATACATCTTCATCCAAATAACCATGTAAATATGCATTATTGATATCTAATTGATGAATAGGCCAATTGAATGTAGTAGCTATAGCTAAAAACAATCTCACAGTAACTAATTTAGCTACAGGTGAGAATTTACCATGATAGTCAATTCCAACCAATTGATTGTACCCCTTGGCAACTAATCTTGCCTTGTACTTGTCCACAGTACCATCTGGTTTTTATTTAATTCTATACACCCATTTTGAAGCTATAGCCTTTTTGCCTTTGGGAAGGGTAGTGAGAACCCATGTATTGTTCTTCTCTAAAGCCTCTAGTTCAGTTTTCATAGCAAAAGACCAATTACTGTCCTCACTAGCTTGATGGTAATTTTGTGGTTCATGAATAGTAGATATATTTGCCATAAATTGTATGTAATCATGATTATATTGAGGTATGGAGGGAAAAATGTGATATGAAAGGTGAGAAAGAGATACCTGCAGATTCTGTGGCAGTACTAGCAAGTGTGATTGCATTAGATCTATTAGCACTGACTTGAGTTACAAAATCATTTAACCACAAAGGTTTTATTGTCATCCTTGTGCTTCTTCTGACTGGTGCAGGACTGTGTGATGGCTGAATGTGATTTGAGGAGGATAGAGGAGGTGAATCTATTTCTGCAGTGGGTGATGTGTCAATGGTTTTTGAATTATCATTGGATTCATTTAATAAGGTGGGTTCAAAGTGTAATTGAACTGGTTTTGTGTCAGGTATGGCTAAAGGAATGACACTTTTGTGTTTGGTATGCTTACTTGCACATGGAAAATAGTTTTCATAAAAAATCACATCTCTAAAGATTATGATTCTTTTATTTTGCAAATCATATAGTTTGTATGCCTTAAAACCTGATGCATAACCTAAGAAGATGCATTTGAAAGCTCTTTCTTCAAACTTGTGTTTTTGTGGCCTAATGTTAGTGGCATAACATAGGCAACCAAAAATTTTGAGATAATTGTAATCAGGTTTTTTGTCAAACAAAATCTCATAAGGGGTTTTCCAATTTAAAACTTTGCTAGGCATTTTATTTATGAGGTATGTGGCAGTTAAAATGCTTTCCCCCCAAAAATATTTTGGCACTTTGGATGCAAACATTAAAGCCCTTGCCACTTGTAATAAATACTTGTGTTTCCTCTCCACAACTCCATTTTGTTGTGGAGTGTATGGGCAAGTTCTTTGATGTAAAATCCCTTTTGCTTTGAAAACTGTTGTAAGTTGCTGATTGATAAATTCAGTGCCATTATCTGACCTTACTGCTTTGACTTGTTTTTGAAATTGATTTTGAACCATATTTAAAAATTCCACTAAGGTATTGTAAACCCTGGTTTTGTCAGGCAGTAAATATGTCCATGTGACTCTTGAAAAATCATCAACAATAGTGAGAACATATTTTGAATGTGAAATTGAGTATTCTTGGTAAGGTCCCCATAAATTAATGTGAATTAAATTAAAAGGTTCTTTTGTAGCAATTTTGCTTTTTTGTAAACTAAGTCTTTGTTGTTTAGCACATGGGCATACCTCACACATTTTATGGTTTTTAATTTTTGGTGTGATGACTGTGATATGAGATAACTTGGTATCTGAAATGTGTCCAAGTCTGTAATGCCATGATTCATAAGAATTGGGAGAAATAGAAGATTGTAAGACTTCATTTGCTTGAAGTTTTGGCTGAACATGACTGAATTTAGAAGCAAAATTACAGTTACCCTTAAAGATCTCATGATTGCTTTTGTTTGCTCTTATTACATATAACCCTCCTAGCAATTCTCCTCTTGCTAGTACTGCCTCAGTCACTGGGTCCTGTAGGAGGCAATGGTCAGAGAAAAATTGGATTGAAATATGTGAGGTTTTAGTAAGTGCACTAACTGACAATAAATTATATTTGAAACTTGGTGTGTATAGTGTATTGTGGAGATACAGGTATGGGTTTATCATGATGTTTCCACTGTATTTGACTGGTTTGGTGTTTCCATCAGGCAAGGTAACAAAACAGTGATTATTTTATTTCACAGGTTTTTGGAAAAGGGAAAAATCATGACACATTTGAGTTAATGCTCCTGAATCTACTATCCATATACCACTATTCTTACCATGTCTGCTAGTAGAGTAGTAAGTTGGATTCTTACCTGCAATGCCTGTGAAATTAACAGAGCTTGCCTCATTTGTTACAAGATTTTGATTCTGCATGTATTTGGCAATTTCAAGCTGGACTATGCTTGCCCAATCAACTCCTATTACTTCATTCTTGTGATCTGCTTTGCCTTTGCATTCAGGTATCTCCTCATACACATTAGCTACTGTGTTTTGCTTAGCCTTGCCCTTTTTCTGTTTTAATTCAGTAAACCATTCTGGATACCCATGTAGCTTGAAGCATGTGTCTCTGGTATGACCACTGGCATTGCAATGATCACATGTTCTAGTTTCTTTCTTCCCAAACTCCTTTTTCTTGCCTTGAAATTTATCTTTCTGAAATTGCCCCTTAACTGCCATTGCTGTATTAAAATTCTCAGCTGCATCAACATGAATATCCCTCTGCTGTTCTACTCTAAGTATCATGGAATAGGCCTTGTTTACACTTGGCAAGGGATCCATTAGAAGGATCCGATTTCTGACATGGTCGTAAGTTTCATTTAATCCCATTAAAAATTGCATAAGTTTATCTTCACTATTTATTTCTTCCATTTGTTTGGCTGCACCACATTCACATACTGGCAAAGGCTTAAGACAAGCCAATTCATCCCATAAGTTTTTAAGTTTAGTGAAATATACTAAAACAGATGCATTATCTTGAGTTAGAGTACTTATCTCTCTTTTAAGCTGGTAAAGGAGAGGTCCATTACTTTCTCCAAATCTCTCTTTAATCTCTTCCCACAGGTTCTTAGAAGAAGTTGCATAGATGAAGGCATCCATAAATTCTTTTGAGAGTGAGTTGAGTATCCATGAGGTGACCATGCTATCTACTTTCTTCCATTTATCTAGAGTTGTAGCATCTGTAGCAGGAACTTCATAGCTTCCATCTACAAAACCCAGCTTACCTTTGGCTCTCAAAGCCAGTACCATGGATCTACTCCATGACAAGTAATTTCTTCCTGTGAGAGGTGAACTTGCAAGCATCATGCCCGGATGGTCAGAGTTGTGCAAATGGAAGATATCATTTCCACCATTATCGATCTGCATTCCAGTGGTATTTCCAATAGCAGTACCACTACCAGTAGTATTTTCTACTGTTGGTGTTTCAGCTATGGAAAACTTGCTGAATTGTATTGGATTTTAGTGAAGAACAGAATATCAGTAGCACAGGTCTGATACCATGAAAAAAGACTTGATTACAAAATTGTAGAGTGAGCTGAAAGGATGATTGTATTGAATAAATAACAGGTTTATATACAATGTACAAAGAATAATCTAGAATTAATAAAATTCTCTATTCTACCCTGCCTAGTTTATAGGATCTAAAAACTAATTTTTAAAACAAATCTGTTGGAACAAAATACATGTAATGTTGAGCTGGAATAGGAAACAATCTAGAATAATCTATCTGCTCTCTTTCTTTCTTTTCCTTCAGCCCATGTCTCATACTTCAGCCTAGCCCATTGATGGACTATCTATGAATATATATTGCTAATAAAAATATTTTTAAATTATTATTCACCATAATAAATTTGAATTTTAACGACATATTTTATATGTTAAAAATTTAAAAAATATTATTAATAAATATTTAGTTTCGCATATAAATTGTGTCATTTAAAATTTTTAACACCACAATCACACTAATTTATAGCGCGCTATCATGCATGATATTGTATGTAGATATCATTTACCATTTTACATATTAACTTGATGTCTAATATATTATCTTGATATTATTTATTGTTCTAATTTTTTTTCTTTGAGAAAATAAAAAATAGGGCTTTCATTAAATGAAGATAGAATGCTTTTTAAAATGCAAAATTTCATAGTACTGCAAATTTAAAATAAATCTCATATAAAATATAATAGTAATTATCTTGATTTGAAAAATATGATCGTGTTGACAACATTTGATTTGGCCATTCAACAAGAAGCACATTCCACTCGATAGTAATCTACCACGATTTTTTTACAAGCCCAATTTGAAAATCATCAAACTTTGATTTGCTTATAAAGAGAAAATTTATACTTTCTATCATTGTACTCATTCTCAAATAACAAAAAAAAAATACTTAACAATTCCACGATTAAAAAAAATTCTCGCAATAGAGAAAACAACAAATTCTCACAAATAAGGAAATATCAAATCTCTATATAAGAGGAGACACCAAATCCTCCTAAAAGAGGTGATAAAATTCAGATATATTAACAAGAATAGATTGAATACAAATATATATTTGTTCCAAAAGGATACAAATTTGAATATTATTGGGAAAAAATAAAAAGAAAAAAGGGGAGGATAACCACTGTGAAATACTCACAAGTAGCCACCACAAAAAAAAAGTTCACGAAGGAAAAACTTGATCTTGCCGTGAAATAGCTTCCGTAAGTGCACGGGTCACAGTAGTATAGTTTTAAAAATATCGTTCCCACAGGAAATTATGCTTAAATTGAAAATAAAAGAATAAGCTAATTAGAATGCTAAAATTTAAAGATATTGGTAATGAAATTTAAAATTAAAATTGGTATTTGAGGAATTTAAGTCAAATCAAACAATTAATTAAATTAATTAAACTAGATTACCAAAATTCAAATTAAAATCACTAATTATGAAATTGAGAGGAATTAAATCTAACTTCAATAAAAATTAAAGTGATTCTAGAGATAAGGCTTTTCAATATTATTTATATGTGGTTTATCCCCAATTTAGCCAAAACACATGAGATTTACAATTTTTGAAGGAAATCAATTCTTAATTCTTTGAAACCTCTTTCAAGCATATCAAAGGTGATTTTCATCAAATCAAACCCTTCACAGTATTTCAAACTTGACAAAAACCCATTCAAAGTTATAATTAATTTTAAAAGTCCTCTTAATTTCTTAGCTTATTTCTAATACCAAGAAAATCAAGTTTATTGCAAGATTATCTATCATAAATATTCATCTTTCAATCCATCTGTAAAGGATTAAGACTTAACTTAATGAGGACCCTTTCATCAAGCAAGATAATAAACTCACAAGCAATAAATAAAAAATGTAGCAAATCTCATTAAAATAGCTAAATCAGTTCAAAAATCACAATACAAGGCAATATTTACATACCCATCTCTAGAATCTCAAAGTTCTACTCACAAATCATAATTTCAAGACAAACTCAAGTAGAAAAATGAAGAAGAAATGAAAATCTAGGCTAAAGGATGAAAAATCTCAGAGAAAATGGTGCAGAAACTGCTGCTGGAACATTGAAGAAGGCATCCTTTTTGCTGTTGGAAAACCCGATCTCACGTGCTCCTCTTTCTTCTTCTCTCTCTTACAAAAATCTCCCCAATTTTCTCCTTTTGGAAAGAAAGAGAAAAGGGTGTTTATATACTGTTCAGAGTTTTGCACTAGAATGGGTTAAAAGACAGAAGATTCTAGAGAAAATGATGTATTAAATTAGAGGACCAAAAGTGCCACGTCAGAAATTTTCATTAAAATGTCACAAGCTGAATCGGTTGTGTTGCGCCTTGTATTGCAAGATGTGTAACTTTCTGTCCAATTCTGAAATTTGTCAGGTGCATCAACATAGGCTAAATGATGTTGTGTCTCTGCTTGTATAAAACACAGGCTAAATGAGGTTGTGTCTTTACTTGTATAACTTTCTGCTTGAGAAAAACTCCATATCTGACAACGACACAACCTGTGACACAAGCTGTGTCATAGGTTGTGCAACTTTCTGTTTATTTAAAACTCAACTTCAAAATTTTCTTTTTAAAATTTTGTAATTCAATTCTGATTTTCTCCAAATGGCTGCTCTGATCAAAATATCATCAAAATTCTCCATATTTTAACCTACAAAATAGGTAAATTCCATAAATTAAACTAAGAAGTACAATAGAGAGAAAATTAACTAAATAAAGGCTAATTTCTAGTATAAAAGCTATAAACAAGGGTAAATTAGTTGCGAGAATTATACCTAAATAATGATATAAAATGCATGCATCAAGGGAAGAAGAAGAGAGAACAGGGAGAGATTTTAGAGGAGGCATCTAAGGTTTTTTACCAATGTTTTTCTTAATTTAACATTATGTAGAAAATGTTGTTAAAATCTAGATTTATTGTAGTGATTTTAGTTAAATTTTAGTATTTTTATGATTAAAATTAAATAAAATAAATTTTGATTAGATTATTAATCCAATTTGAATTTCAAAGTAATATGTAAACCATTTTAAATAATGCGCATAAAATTTAAATGATTTGTTTTATGAATATATTTATGGTGGATGTCCATTATAATTATTAACTCTTTATTTTCTCTCCATAAGCTTAATATACTTCATTAATTATAAACTCTTCATCTGCTTATATATGCCTATAAATAGAGGCATTATATGTAATGTTTTATATACTTGAAAACCAATAAGAAATTCAACTTTCTCTCAATCTTCTTTCTTCTATTATTCTCTTAGTTTTGCCTTATTTTATAACACGTTCTCAGCATAATTCTCTAGCCTCAACCATACATAGTTTTCTTGTTTTCTTCTCTATGGTTTCAAAATCACTAAGGCTGGATAATTGGATAGCTGGAGGTTTACAACAACCCAGCTAGAAAGAAATATTGTTATCCAAATCAAAAAACTACTAAGAGTGCTCTAAGGTAATTTTATGATAGATCTTTTATCATAATAATTTTTTCTTTATTTCTAACTCATGTATTTTTTATGATAATGCATCAAATTTGTCAAAATTGAATTTGTGCCTCTTTATATTATAGGCAAGAATGATTTTTCATGCACATTAGATTTATTTAGATGCAATTTATTTCATTATCATTCCTATGAAAGCTAAGTATCTTATAGTAAAATATCCACTTGAATTCTGAAAGAGTTTGCAAGAAAGTTATTGTCATAAGTGGTATAATATTATTAAAAAAAAAAGATATCACTATTAGAAGTGGCATAACATTATTAAAAAAATCATGAAACCCATCCAACTGGTTATACTTCATTCCCTGAAGTGAATGCGACAATATTTAATTAAATTTATGGACATGATCGTGGTCTTAGGACATAGACATGGTCAAAATCAATGTATTTTCCATAGTTGTAGGGATCATAATAATCAATATTCCATCAATAAGACTATATCTTACCACCAGAAATGGCAGAATAGTGAAAAAAAAAAAAAAAAAAGATGCAAGTGAATAAAATAGAAAAAAATGTGGAAAATGAATGTTATTATTGTGGTATGAAGGGCCATTGGTCACGTGCCTATTGTATGCCAAATCATTTTGTTAAGTTTTACCAAGCATCTTTTAAAGGCAAAATAAAAACTATTGAAATAAATCCTGTCTATAATGATTTTAATTATTACCAAATTAATACAATGCATTTAGATGTTACTGATTTCTCCCTGAAGGAGGAATTGATCATATGATTAATGATGGATTTCTCCCTGAAGGAGATATTGATCATGTGGTAACTAATGAAAGTATTTAAGATTATATAATGTTTCTTATATTATTTCACATGCTTTCTTATGGTTTTAGATTTTCTATGTAATATTTTCTTGAATTTATTTCCTTATAACATATTTCTTATGCTTTTTATGTTATTTTAATGAAGAAAATATGGTATTTCATTAGTTGGATCAAATATCAATAGTGAGGATATATGTCTCATAGATAGTGCAACCATGCACACCATATTTAACGATAAGAAATATTTTTCTGATTTGATTATGAGGCAAATATGTATTAATATTGTCACAAGGATTTTGCAGTCACCGAACGATTCTCACCGAAACAGAAAAAGTGAGGAGTAGTGTGACACCCCTTACCGGTCAACAGTGTAGCCGAGCAAGATATGCCACGCAGTGTACTGGAACACCCTATTTTAATTCAATCATTTTTTTATTTAATTTTTTTATATTTATGAAGTACAATTTATGAAATATAATTCATTTAAGTCATTATTGAAATTATAATTTATTTGAGGTTTCGAAAATTTTATAGAAAATCCGGCAGAGTACCGGCTAAAAATGGAGAAAACAGTTCTTCGGAACCTGTGAAAAACACTTCCAATAATCATTTCCAATCATTCTCAAACTCCAATAACCATCAACATGGTCTCAACATAAGCAATCATTTCAAGTTCTCAACATTAATCCACAATTTCATTCAAATTCAAAATCAATTAAAATTTCATGAAGATATTCTCAAATTATATCAATTAACAAAATTCTTCAAAATATGTACATCCACATATGATTACATAAATTTACTATTTACATGAGTTCATAATTTACAAATCACAAACTACTACCTAATACAAAATGCAAAAACATAATTTCAAAAGGGACCTAAAGGTCCTACCACTGATGCACTGTAAATGAGAGGTGACTCTGACGCTAGGCATGTAACACCCCCGTTGCATAGCCTGGTAGATTTCACTGTTCCGGTGACCGGTGTCGGTCCGGACAATTATTGGGATTAGGGCCACACTTAAGACAACTTGAGAAGCCATAAATACAAATAATTAGTAATGTTTAATTAGTTAACTATAAATAAGAAAAACAGAACATAAGAGGTTAAACAAGCCGAGAGTCACAGCGATGAGTGACCTCCTGAACGCATCACAAGTCGTTTTAAACTCAAATTTCAACCGTAAAAAGTGACGCCATGTCCTTAGGACCCTTATGGACACAGTGGAAAAGGGAAAATCATGAAAAAGAACTGTTAAGTCAGTCAAATAATTAGGTCAGGGAACCAAAAGAAATATGGAATTAATTGCAAAACCGGGATGAACCGGCGAGGGGCAATTTGGTCAATTGACCCCGAGAACTGACTCCTGACCTAACTGTCAAATAAAATCGGAGAAAAGAAAATTTTGGAATCGAGAATTAAATTAAAGAACTAATAAAAAAATAATAAATAGAAAAAAAAAAGAAGAGAAAGAAGATAGAAAAGTCAAAGTTGATGACATCATGAATAATGTCATAAACAAATTAATTAAGTGAATTATTTAATTGGACTTTTTGTGGTCTTCCATACACTAAAATAAATAAAGAAAAAAAATGAAAAAAATTAATTTTGGTCTTCTTTCTTCCCTTTTGCCGTCCCATTCCTCTTTTCCCACTCCTTCACCATATTTCACCATTGTTAAGGGAATAAAAGCTTGAATTTCCCTACCTTAACCTATAATTCACAAAGTCTCCACACAAAAATTTCTCCTTACATGTTGAGAGAGCATTAGAGAGTAAAAAAAAAAGAAGAAAGACTTGAAGAAGGGGGAGCCTAAAAATCCTCCAAGCAAGGTTAGTATATTAAACTCCTTACTTTCCATTTTAAATGCATAATTAGTGGTTGAAAGTGAGCTTATAACTTGATTAAATGAAATAAAAACATGGGAGAAGGACCAAACTGAAATTTGGGCAGCTTGAGAGGAGTATGATTTACATGAATTTGATGCATTACAATGAGTTTAAAAGCTTTGATTAGTTGAATGGTGAAGGTTAGGTGCACTAGTTGTGATTAAATGCATGAGATGGAAGAGCTAGGGTTTGAATGTTAGGGTTTTGACGCAAAAATTTGGAGAAGTGCATAAATGGAGTGTTGGACCTATTGTGAAGTGAAATAATGGTCAATTATGACCAAATAAGTTGTGTGGGAATGGTAGAAAATTAAGCCAAATTCGTAGGTCAATGGTCATGCTGCTGGCAGTATGACCAAACCTACTTTGAAGGACCAAAACTCAAATTTTACAAGCCTATTGGATATGCCACCAATTGGAGATGAAAATAGACATAAAAGAGCACAATTTTCATTAAGGAACCATGGCCAAAAACTGACCAAAACTTGGTGAAACAATTGACCAAAGTGAATTGATTGCAGGCTGCCACTGCACTAAATTTACCAAATGAACAGTAACTGTTCATTTGGTCATAACTCGAGCTAGGTAGGTCAAATTGACCTGAAATTTTACCATCAATTAGATATGATATAGACCTAAAACTTTCATGAAGAACACCAACCCAAATTAAGCCATTAACTCATTCAAATCATTGAGCAAAGTTAAATTTACTGTACTGAGATTCTGCAGAATTTTCATTGAGCAGCAATGTTTGGATGGTTATAACTCTCTCTAGAAAACTCGGATTTAGGCGATTCTTGAACCGATGGAAACCTAAGACATAGTACAACATTTCATATGAAGAAAGTGAGACCAAATTATGAACTTAACTTGATCAAATTATTAACCAAAATTGGACCAAAAATCTGCCAGCACCAAAATCTCAGTATGAACAGTACACGTGAACAGTAAACTTAATTTGGCCATAACTTGAGCTACAAAACTCCGATTGAGGTGATCCAAAAATGAGAATACACTTAAGACAATAAGGAACATTTTCTATGAAGGAAGTTTTGTCAAATTCCAACAGTAGACCGACCAATGAAACAGTGCAACTTCGGAGAACCAAAACCGAAAATTGGCAATTTTGCCAAAATGACCTAAGCTTTAAACAAATGACCAAAACCAACAAGTTTGGTGACCAAAATGTGGTATGTGGATGAAGTTGGAGTTCCCATACCTATTAAGCCTTAGAAAGTCAATAATTTGACTTGAATAGTGCAGTGAATAGTAACTCAAAACACAAAAATTTCGAGAACGTCGAATTTAACACGTTAGAGCTAGGTAAATGTGAAGTTAAGTTTATTTTGGATTTATTTTAAGTTTTAGTACTGAAACATTGGAAAATTTCGTGTTTCAGTGAAAAAGAATACCGGGACAGAACCCGAGGAGTCGAGTCAAGGCCAACAGGGAACTCGTTTGAGGTTTGTGCACAACATATACTTTTATAATCATCTTTTGCATAATGTTTTGAATAATGTGAAATATTCGATTATAGCATTTTTATGATATTTGATTTAAATTGTGAAAGTTATTGTGTATATTTGAAATGACAATGTTTAGCAAATTGTTAAGATAAGTTTTGAAACCACAGTGTCATGACCATATATTTGAACACCTCACTAGCACGACTAGTGGGGGTAATTAGTTTCGAATTTTGATTCCTTCTCTGGAGAAGTGTTGAGGTGTGCCAGTAGAAGAGGATGTGAATGGATATCCATATATTTGAGCTAGCTAGCCTGTGATATGATTTCTCTTTAGCCTCTGGCTATTGAGATTCATGTGATTTCTCTTTAGCCTCTGGCTATTGAGATTCTATTTGTTTCGAATGGCGTGATCTAACTGTGGGTTTTATGAAATGTGTTTTGATACTTTGAAATGAACTTGGTTTACATGTAAAATCTCACAATGCATGATTGTATTTAATTTTCATGTTTAGCCAAATTTTTGAATGAATGTGCTTTAAGTTTTGCATAAAGATTATTTTAGTATATTGTGCACCACTGAGTCCTAGTACTCAGCGATAGCTTTTATTGCTGTCGCAGATACAGAGACTAGAGGAGCAGCAGACTGAGCTGCTGAGGTGTGAGAAGCTACCAGCCTAAAGTTTTCGGGTATAATTTATACCCTAACTGTAAATACTTCTTTTGATGTATATATTGCACATAAATGTATGGACATGTAAAAATGGGTCTTGAGCAGCTTGTACACAAATTTGTATGAAGTTTGTAATAAAGTTTAGTTTGTGTTTCTTTTGATATAAATTTGTAAGGTTGTGTATAAATTATTTTGTTTTTAATGAAATATGTATGATATTGATTGACAGTATTTTGAGAACTATTGAACTTGTGAATTTTGAGAAATTGATTGAGTTTGATTGTGAAACCGAAGTAGTGGTTGAGAAAAACTTTTAGAAGTGCTTTTTACAGGTATTTGAAGAACGGTTTTCTCAAAATACAGAGGAAACTCTGTCAAAATTTCTATAGAATTTGCGGAAAACTGAAATGGACCAAAAATATTAAGTAGTTTTAATTTTAACTAAATGTTTTAAATGCCTATTAGAAAATGCTCACCACTTATTAAAAATGAGAAAATTGTTTTAAAATCCCTTGTAGGGTACTTAATGAGTTATCGGTAGGTGAAGTTCGGTAGTTCATTAGGTATTCTACGGGATCATGTTATGCCTTACAGAGGGGTAAGGTGTGACATGTTTTAGTGGTATCAGAGCAAGTTTTTGAAGAATGTTTTAACTTATGAATTTGTGTCTTTTCTTTGTTAAGTACAACTGCTCAATGTCCATAATTGTTACATACAGTGCATTACATCATGAATATGAACTAACGGAGGGAAATCTCCTTGTGTTACTTGTTCAGGAGATACCCTACTCCAGACTGTTATGGAAGAAGGGGATCGCTCAGTTGAGCAGTCTGTTGAAGCTGAGGCACAAGGAGAAGCCCCAGCTTTACCGAATGTTAGTGGGTCAGCAGCACCAGCAGATGGCTGCGATGTTTCAGCAAATGGCTGGGGGAATGCTTGCACAAGCTCCACCCCAACCACCTGTGGCACACCCATCGCCTACACCTGCATGGGCTTTGATAAATTGCTAAAGTATGGGGCTGCAGAATTTAAGGGTACAGTGGACCCTTTAGAGGCAGAGCAATGGCTTGAAAGAATGGACAGAGTGTTTAAAAAATTGCACTGCCCAGATGAACTAAAGTTTGAATATTCTGTGTCGCTACTGCAAGGGGATGCGTATGATTGGTGGAAGACCATCCCCCACAGCTTGGCTGAACCACCAGTGCTGACCTGGGATGACTTCATCAGAGAGTTCAGACAGAAATACATCCCAGATGCATATGTTGATCAGAAACTGCAAGAATTTTTGAGTTTGAAACAAGGGAACCGAACTGTAGCAGAGTATGAAAGAGATTTCTCAAGGCTAAGCCACTATGCTGGAAGCTTAGTCTCCACCCCTAGAGACAGATGCAAGAGGTTTGAGTCCGGGCTAAGACAGAGTCTGAGAATGCAAGTTGTGGGTTTCAGACATCAGAATTTTTCTGAATTGATCTCACAAGCCTTGGAATTAGAAAGGATAGAATCAGAAGGGGCAGTGAGGAAGGGTTCACAAGAGAAATCAGAAAAAGACAAGGGGGAAAAATCAGTTGAACAGAGTTCTGGTGCTACCTCTGGAAAGAGAAAGAAGTTTAGTGGACCCAGCAGGGGTCGGGGTGGAAGATTTAGTAGAGGCAGATTTTCCGGACAGAGACCCCCTAGGTCTGGCCAGCAGTCAAGCAGGGGTTTACAGTCTGCCTGCCCCTGTGAGACTTGTGGCAAGATTCATGGGGAGGAGTGTTATTGGGCCACTGGAGCCTGCTTTAACTGCGGAGGCAAGGGTCATTTAGCAAGAGACTGTACTAGTGCTTCGAGATATGGTCCAACTCCTACTACTGCCGAGGGATCTATTCAGAGTCCTGCTCCCAAAGGTTCACAGTCTGTTGGTAGAGGAAGAGGTAGAGGTAGAGGCACTACTTCAGGCAGTCAGGGCACAATTGGTCAGTCAGGACAAGGAAGTGCTTCAACCAGAATTTACGCAATGAGACAGCGAGAAGAGGCTGAGACTTCCGATGTAGTAGCTGGTATATTTTCTATCTCTGATCAAGATGTATTTGTATTGTTTGATCCGGGTTCAACCCATTCATATGTTAGTGCTAGCATAGTCAGTTCACTTGCTGTTCCATGTGTGCAAATGGGTTTTGAAGTGTTAGTAACTAGTCCTTTAGGACAAGAGGTCCGGGTCAACAGAATTTATAGAGACTGTCCTTTGGTGATCCAAGGACATGTTTTCCTGTCAGACTTGATTGAGATGCCCTTCAGAGAGTATGATATTATCTTGGGCATGGATTGGTTAGCCAGGCATCATGCTATGATTGACTATAGATTGAAGACAGTCACTTTTGGTCTCCCTTTGTACGGTGATGTGGTAATACACGGGGAGAGGCATTTACTGCCATCAAACATCATTTCGGCTGCACTAGCCAGAAGGATGATCAGAAAGGGGTGTGAAGCATACTTGACACATGTGATAGACACCTGTAGGGAGAGTCCAAAGACTAAGGGACATCCCTACGGTATGTGACTTTCCGGATGTGTTTCCTGATGAATTGCCAGGATTACCTCCAGAAAGAGAGGTGCAGTTTGAAATTGATGTTATGCCTAGTGTGGATCCAATCTCCATAACGCCATATAGAATGGCACCTGTAGAATTGAAAGAGTTGAAAGTGCAATTGCAAGAATTGCTTGACAAGGGCTTTATCCGCCCTAGTGTGTCACCTTGGGGAGCGCCAGTGTTATTTGTAAAGAAGAAAGACGGCACTCTCCGCTTGTGTATTGATTATCGGCAGTTGAATAAGGTGACAATAAAGAATAGATATCCATTACCCTGCATTGATGACTTGTTTGATCAGTTGAGGTGCAAATTGTGTTCTCCAAAATTGACACGAGATCGAGTTATTATCACCGAAAGTACAAGAGCAGAGTATTTCTAAAGCGCCTTGTAACCCGTTATGGCCATTATGAGTTCTTGGTCATGCCATTCGGTTAACTAATGCTCATTGCTTTTATGGATCGATGAACACTATCTTCAGACCATACCTCGACCAGTTTGTTGTGGTATTCATAGATGATATATTGGTCTATTCGAGGAATGCAGAAGAGCATGATAGGCATCTGCGGATTGTACTGCAAACTTTGAGGGAGAAACAGCTATATGCCAAATTGTTGAAGTGTGAATTTTGGCTAAAGGAGATATCTTTTTTGGGGCATATAGTATCAGAAGAGGGCATCAAGGTAGATCCAAGTAAGATTGAAGCTGTCCTTAATTGGAGGCCACCCAGAAATGTCACAGAAATTCGTAGTTTTCTGGGTTTAGCTGGATACTACCGTCGATTTGTGAAGGGATTCTCCATGTTGGCATCTCCATTGACCAAGCTGCTTAGAAAAGATGTGAAATTTCAGTGGACAGACAAATGCCAGCAAAGTTTTGATGAGTTGAAAAGATGTTGGACTGAAGCTCCAGTCCTGACTTTACCTACTCCGGGTAAAGAATATACAGTATATAGTGATGCTTCTCACAATGGGTTAGGCTGTGTATTGATGTAAGATCGAAATGTCATTGCCTATGCATCACGCCAGCTAAAACCGCATGAGAGGAATTATCCAACACATGATTTGGAGCTTGCAGCTATAGTGTTTGCTCTTAAGATCTGGAGACATTATTTGTATGGGGAGAAATGTTATATCTACACATATCATAAGAGTTTGAAGTATTTGGGCACCCAAAAAGAGCTGAATTTGAGACAGAAGAGATGGTTAGAGTTGATAAAAGACTATGATTGTCTGATAGACTATCAGCCAGGGAAAGCTATTGTTGTGGCTGACGCCTTAAGTCGCAAGACTATGGCAAGTCTACGAGTTACTCCTTTGTCTTTGGTACATGAGTTGAGATCATTACATGCCAGTTTAGAGATTAATGATGAGGGGCAGACAGCAGTTGCATGGCATGTACAGCCAGTGTTGATTGATCAGATGAGAATGGCTGCTCAGAATGATCAGAAGTATCAGAAGTTGATGGAAGAAGTCCGACAGGGCAAGAAACCAGAATTCTCAATCAGAGATGATGGTCTATTGCTACATCAGGGTAGAATATGTGTTCCTAATGATGTTCATTTGAGGCAGATCATTTTGAAGGAAGCACATGAGTCTCCTTTTGCCATGCACCCTGGTGGCATAAAAATGTATAGAGGGCTAAAGGAGCATTACTAGTGGATGGGTATGAAAAGGAATGTGGCAGAGTTTATATCCAAATGCCTAACTTGTCAGCAAGTAAAGGCAAAGCATCAAGTACCCGCTGGGTTGTTACATCCACTACCAGTACCAGAATGGAAATGGGAAAGAATAACGATGGATTTTGTAATGGGACTTCCGAGGACACAGAAGAGTCATGATGCAGTTTGGGTCATTGTTGACAGACTAACTAAGTCTGCTCATTTTCTGCCAGTTCGGATGGACTACAGTTTAGAAAGATTGGCCAAGTTATACATTGATGAGATTGTGAGACTACATGGAGTGCGATTCTATCATATCAGACAGAGATCCTAGGTTCACTTCTAGATTCTGGGGTAGTCTTCAGAGAGCCCTAGGAACTAGATTGAACTTTAGTACTGCATTCCACCCACAGACAGATAGCCAGTCTGAGAGGGTAATTCAGATATTGGAGGATATGCTACGGGCTTGTGTGATTGAGTTTGAGGGTAGTTGGGATACACACTTGCCTTTGATTGAGTTTGCTTACAACAACAGCTACCAATCAAGCATTGGGATGCCTCCATATGAAGCTTTGTATGGCAGAAAATGTAGAACCCCATTGTGTTGGGATGACGTGGGTGAAAGAAAGATGATTGGACCCGAAATTGTTCAGCAGACTGAGGAGAAGATCAGGGTGATCAGAGGTCGACTTAAGACTGCATCAGACCGTCAGAAGTCCTACATTGATCTGAAGAGAAGAGATATTCAGTATGCAGTGGGTGAGAAAGTTTTCCTCAAAGTTTCTCCTTGGAAGAGGATTATGAGATTCGGCAGGAAGGGGAAACTAAGTCCTCGTTTTATCGGGCCATATGAGGTTCTGGAAAGAGTGGGTCCTTTGGCATATCGGTTGGCACTACCTCCAGAGTTAGAAAAGATACATAATGTCTTCCATGTGTCTATGTTGAGGAGGTATCGATCAGACCCATCTCATGTACTATCAGTAGAAGAAATTGAAGTAAATCCAGACCTCACATATGAAGAAGAACCCATAAAGATTCTGGCTTATGAGGTGAAGCAGCTACGGAATAAGCAGATACCGTTGGTAAAAGTGCTGTGGAACCATCATTCGGGCCAAGAAGCTACTTGGGAACGAGAGGAGGACATGAGGAGACAACACCCACAGCTGTTCAGAGATTGATACCAGGTAAAAATTTCGAGACGAAATTTATTTAAGGGGGGGAGAATTGTAACACCCCCGTTGCATAGCCTGGTAGATTTCATCATTAGGTGACCGGTGTCGGTCCGGACAATTATTGGGATTAGGGCCACACTTAAGACAACTTGAGAAGCCATAAATACAAATAATTAGTAATGTTTAATTAGTTAACTATAAATAAGAAAAACAGAACATAAGAGGTTAAACGAGCCGAGAGTCACAGCGATGAGTGACCTCCTCGGGAACAACTGCGAAGTCGTTTTAAACTCAAATTTCGAACCGTAAAAAGTGACGCTGCGGTCCTTAGGACCCTTATGGACACAGTGGAAAAGGGAAAATCATGAAAAAGAACTGTTAAGTCAGTCAAATAATTAGGTCAGGAAACCGAAAGAAATATGGAATTAATTGCAAAACGGGATGAACCGGCGAGGGGCAATTTGGTCAATTGACCCCGAGAACTGACTCCTGACCTAACAGTCAAATAAAATCGGAGAAAAGAAAATTTTGGAATCGAGAATTAAATTAAAGAACTAATAGAAAAATAATAAATAGAAAAAAAAAAAGAGAAAGAAGATGGAAAAGTCAAAGTTGATGACATCATGAATGATGTCATAAACAAATTAATTAAGTGAATTATTTAATTGGACTTTTTGTGGTCTTCCATACACTAAAATAAATAAAGAAAAGAAATGAAAAAAATTAATTTTGGTCTTCTTTCTTCCCTTTTGCCGTCCCATTCCTCTCTTCCCACTCCTTCACCATATTTCACCATTGTTAAGGGAATAAAAGCTTGAATTTCCCTACCTTAACCTATAATTCACAAAGTCTCCACACAAAAATTTCTCCTTACATGTTGAGAGAGCATTAGAGAGTAAAAAAAAAGAAGAAAGACTTGAAGAAAGGGGAGCCTAAAAATCCTCCAAGCAAGGTTAGTATATTAAACTCCTTACTTTCCATTTTAAATGCATAATTAGTGGTTGAAAGTGAGCTTAGAACTTGATTAAATGAAATAAAAACATGGGAGAAGGACCAAACTGAAATTTGGGCAGCTTGAGAGGAGTATGATTTACATGAATTTGATGCATTAGAATGAGTTTAAAAGCTTTGATTAGTTGAATGGTGAAGGTTAGGTGCACTAGTTGTGATTAAATGCATGAGATGGAAGAGCTAGGGTTTGAATGTTAGGGTTTTGAGGCAAAAATTTGGAGAAGTGCATAAATGGAGTGTTGGACCTATTGTGAAGTGAAATAATGGTCAATTATGACCAAATATGTTGTGTGGGAATGGTAGAAAATTAAGCCAAATTCGTAGGTCAATGGTCATGCTGCTGGCAGCATGACCAAACTTACTTTGAAGGACCAAAACTCAAATTTTACAAGCCTAATGGATATGCCACCAATTGGAGATGAAAATAGACATAAAAGAGCACAATTTTCATTAAGGAACCATGGCCAAAAACTGACCAAAACTTGGTGAAACAATTGACCAAAGTGAATTGATTGCAGGCTGCCACTGCACTAAACTGACCAAATGAACAGTAACTGTTCATTTGGTCATAACTCGAGCTAGGTAGGTCAAATTGATCTGAAATTTTACCAGCAATTAGATATGATATAGACATAAAACTTTCATGAAGAACACCAACCCAAATTAGGCCATTAACTCATTCAAATCATTGAGCAAAGTTAAATTTACTGTACTGAGATTCTGCAGAATTTTCATTGAGCAGCAATGTTTGGATGGTTATAACTCTCTCTAGAAAACTCGGATTTAGGCGATTCTTGAACCGATGGAAACCTAAGACATAGTACAAAATTTCATATGAAGAAAGTGAGACCAAATTATAAACTTAACTTGATCAAATTATTAACCAAAGTTGGACCAAAAATCTGCCAGCACCAAAATCTCAGTATGAACAGTATACGTGAACAGTAAATTTATTTTGGCCATAACTTGAGCTACAAAACTCCGATTGAGGTGATCCAAAAATGAGAATACACTTAAGACAATAAGGAACATTTTCTATGAAGGAAGTTTTGTCAAATTCCAACAGTAGACCGACCAATGAAACAGTGCAACTTCGGAGAACCAAAACCGAAAATTGGCAATTTTGCCAAAATGACCTAAGCTTTAAACAAATGACCAAAACCAACAAGTTTGGTGACCAAAATGTGGTATGTGGGTGAAGTTGGAGTTCCCATACCTATTAAGCCTTAGAAAGTCAATAATTTGACTTGAATAGTGCAGTGAATAGTAACCTGAAACACAAAAATTTCGAGAACGTCGAATTTAACACGTTAGAGCTAGGTAAATGTGAAGTTAAGTTTATTTTGGATTTATTTTAAGTTTTAGTACTGAAACATTGGAAAATTTCGTGTTTCAGTGAAAAAGAATACCGGGACAGAACCCGAGGAGTCGAGTCAAGGCCAACAGGCGACTCGTTTGAGGTTTGTGCACAACATATACTTTTATAATCATCTTTTGCATAATGTTTTGAATAATGTGAAATATTCGATTATAGCATTTTTATGATATTTGATTTAAATTGTGAAAGTTATTGTGTATATTTGAAATGACAATGTTTAGCAAATTGTTAAGATAAGTTTTGAAACCACAGTGTCATGACCATATATTTGAACACCTCACTAGCACGACTAGTGGGGGTAATTAGTTTCGAATTTTGATTCCTTCTCTGGAGAAGTGTTGAGGTGTGCCAGTAGAAGAGGATGTGAATGGATATCCATATATTTGAGCTAGCTAGCCTGTGATATGATTTCTCTTTAGCCTCTGGCTATTGAGATTCATGTGATTTCTCTTTAGCCTCTGGCTATTGAGATTCTATTTGTTTCGAATGGCGTGATCCAACTGTGGGTTTTATGAAATGTGTTTTGATACTTTGAAATGAACTTGGTTTACATGTAAAATCTCACAATGCATGATTGTATTTAATTTTCATGTTTAGCCAAATTTTTGAATGAATGTGCTTTAAGTTTTGCATAAAGATTATTTTAGTATATTGTGCACCACTGAGTCCTAGTACTCAGCGATAGCTTTTATTGCTATCGCAGATACAGAGACTAGAGGAGCAGACTAATTTCTTGAGGTGTGAGAAGCTACCAGCCTAAAGTTTTCGGGTATAATTTATACCCTAACTGTAAATACTTCTTTTGATGTATATATTGCACATAAATATATGGACATGTAAAAATGGGTCTTGAGCAGCTTGTACACAAATTTGTATGAAGTTTGTAATAAAGTTTATTTTGTGTTTCTTTTGATATAAATTTGTAAGGTTGTGTATAAATTATTTTGTTTTTAATGAAATATGTATGATATTGATTGACAGTATTTTGAGAACTATTGAACTTGTGAATTTTGAGAAATTGATTGAGTTTGATTGTGAAACCGAAGTAGTGGTTGAAAAAAACTTTTAGAAGTGCTTTTTACAGGTATTTGAAGAACGGTTTTCTCAAAATACAGAGGAAACTCTGTGAAAATTTCTATAGAATTTGCGGAAAATTAAAATGGACCAAAAATATTAACTAGTTTTAATTTTAACTAAATGTTTTAAATGCCTATTAGAAAATGCTCACCACTTATCAAAAATGAGAAAATTGTTTTAAAATCCCTTGTAGGGTACTTAATGAGTTATCGGTAGGTGAAGTTCGGTAGTTCATTAGGTATTCTACAGGATCATGTTATGCCTTACAGAGGAGTAAGGTGTGACAAGGCAGATCTGTGACCTTACCCAGTCTGTGGTCTGCTGGGCTCTCTGTCTGTCTCTTCAGAACCTACGCGTGATAAAAAGCGACGCGCTAAGCAATAATGCTTAGTAGTGCCAATAATAAAATAAAAAGAACTAATAAAAAATAAATATGCAGTGAGTGTATTGATGTCTCATGCAGACAAATTTTTTATAATTATTAGTAGTCTTATTTATTTAGCATTTGTTATATTCATTATTTCATTAAATTTATCAAATTTTATTTTTGATTGCCCAAGTAACCTATACTGGATGACTGGACTGAATAAACAGGTAAACTGGCACTGAGTATCAAGTACCTCGGGCGGTCACACCATCGGTCACATGTGTGTCTCCTGGTGTGGAACAGAGCAGCTAATAAGCTGTAATAATATTAAGCACAAGGCCAAGTCTCAACACAATGTCTGAATGGCTAAAAGCCATGAAATCACAGAATGGCATAATGCCATGTGCAGTACTGCTAACTTGCTAGGTGTACTAGGGCATGTTATACTCTTAATTTTATACAATTCTTGAAATTTAAGTTTAGGTGTTACTATTTATTCCATTAGTCAACAAAAATATTGACTTTTGCATAGACAATAGGTACATTAGTTTTAATACTTCTAACATACCACATTTTGCATTCTAAAATTGTTGGTATTGGTTGCCAATTCCATTTCTAAGCTTAATGTTAATTGTTCAAAATTTTCAAATTTCAAGCTTTGTGTTTACTGTTCCATTAGTTATTTTTACAGTAGGAATTTGACAAAATTATCTTCATGAAAGTTGTTCCTTATTTTGTCTAGTTACATTTCATTTTTTGAATTACTCCATTTGGAGTTTTGTAGCTCAAGTTATGGCCCAAAAACCACAACTAGCCGGATAACAAATTTTTCAGATTTTCTGGACTGACCAAATCTATAGTATTTTGAGTAGTGATTGCAGGTCACTTTTTGAATATGTTATGGTCATAATTTGGGTTAGGTTTCTTCTTGAAAGTTGTAGGTCTATATCTTAGCTTATTGCTGGTAAAATTTCAGGTCAATTGGACCTTTCTACTCTGAGGTATTGCCAAATGACTAAATACTATTCATTTAATCATTTTACCCAGGCAGAATGCAGGTCACCCGGATTAGGGCAATCTTTAGGTCAACTTTTTTGTTTTTATGGGCATGGTTTCTTCACCAAAGTTGTGCCATTATGTGTCTAGTTTCATGTCCAATTGGCCTTGCACCAATTGAACCTCTAAAACTCCAGTTATTGCTACCCAAAGCTGAAGGACTCATGCCCAGTCCTGCAGGTCACCAAGGGCAGCCATACTAACCTCAATTCCCACTACACAAACCACTTCATTTCTTGTTTACACATAACTAAATGGTCACTAATTGACCAGTAAAACTTACTTTCACCAACACATGAACAAGATCCAAGCTTTTGTGTCCAAACCCTAGCTCAAATTCAAGGTTCACACAACACATGTCAATTAGGCATACTAATCCATTTCAAATTTATGTCCACACATCAACACCATTTCTAAGCCATTTTAAATCCATCAAAACCATCAACTACCACTCCCATAAAGCTGGCAAAAATTCCATTCTCAATTTCACACATGATTTATCTCAATTTCTTAATTATTTGTTCATATTCAAACTAAATTTTGAGAAATAAACAAGATTAAGTAATTAACATGCACTAACCTCTTTGGTCTCTTTATTGGCTTGTATAAACCTTAGAATTTCTTCACTTTATGATAATCAAAACCTTGCTCTTGATGTGGGGATTAATTTTTGTGAAGGGTGTTTAGGGTTTTGGGGTGAGATTTGGTGAGTCATGAAGCTTTGGTGGAGCTTTCATGGAGGTTTGGGTGGAAAGGACAAGGAAGGCTACGGATGGAAGAAGAAAGGAAAAAAGAAATCTGATTTTTTCTTTCATTTCTGCCCATTTAACTTATTTTAAGTGAGTTATAGCCATGTGTAACCATGTGATTGGGTGGAGGCACACTAATGACATAATGTGATGTCATAATTTCTTATTTAATTCATTTTTTTTTCTTTTCTACTCAATTTCAATTTAATTTGTAGTAATATTTATTCATATTTTATGTCATAATAATTATTTACTTAACTAGACAAATCGGCCAAAAATCATCTTTGAAGACGAAATGACCAAAATGCCCTCCGTTTGGCTTATTGAACCAAAATCGTCTGTATCGATTGAATAATTTTTCTAACCATTTTCTTGGTATTCTAATGCCATAGGAACCTCAATGACCCTTCTCTGGAGTTCCAAAAATTATTTTATGAATTTTCCCTCGGGTCTAGGGCTCCTAGTTGTGAGAACCGCAACTTCCCACTAGGTTACCCATCGCTAGGGCACCGGCTCATTTAATTTAGTTGTATTTTATTTCTAAATTTTTTTCTAAATTTTTCTTATTAATATTTGAGTTAATTATGGTTCCTCACTTTAGTTTAAATATTTTTTCGGATGTTCTAGCTGTCCAGACCGACACTGGTCATCGAAACAGTAGAATGTACGGAGTTGCTACAGGGAGGGTGTTACAACTCTTCCCCTCTAATTTAAATTTCATCCTCGAAATTTACCTGATGCAAACAATTGAGGGAACTGTTGCCTCATCGTCTCTTCACTTTCCTAAGTTGCCTCCTTGGTGTTGTGGTGCCTCCAAAGCACTTTCACCATTGGAATCTGCCTATTCCTCAACTCTTTCACTTCCCGAGCCAGGATCCGTATGGGTTCTTCTTCATATGTCAAATCCGGTTGTACTTCAATTTCTTCCATGGAGATGACATGTGAAGGATCTGAGCGGTATCTTCTCAGCATAGATACATGGAACACATTGTGGATTTTGTCTAGCTCTGGTGGTAAAGCTAGCCTGTAGGCCAATGGACCCACATGTTCAATGACTTCATATGGGCCAATGAACCTAGGGCTTAACTTACCTTTTCTTCCAAACCTCAGTACCTTCTTCCACGGTGACACCTTGAGGAACACTTTGTCGCCAACCGCATATTCTATTTCTTTTCTCTTCAGGTCGGCATAGGATTTCTGTCTGTCTAAGGCAACCTTCAGATTGGCTTTGATTAGTTTTACTTTCTCCTCAGTCTGTTTCACCAGGTTTGGCCCTATCAGTTTATCTTCACCTAATTCAGTCCAGCACACTGGAGTTCTACATTTCCTCCCATACAGTGCTTCATACGAGGCCATTTGGATACTAGCTTATTAGCTATTGTTGTATGCAAATTCTGCCCATCCGTTTGAGGATGGAAAGCAGTGCTGAAATGAAGTTGTGTACCCAAGGATTCATGCAACTTCTTCCAAAATCACGATGTAAACCTTGGGTCTCGATCAGATATGATGGAAAGTGGAATTCCATGCAGTCTAACTATCCCACTGATATACAATTCTGCTAACTTCTCCAGTGAGTAGTCAGTCCTAACTGGCAGAAAGTGCGCTGACTTCATCAATCTATTTACTATCACCAATACTGCATCATGCTTCTTATAGGTGAGAGGTAGAACACTTACAAAATCCATGGTGACCTGATCCTATTTCCATTCAGGTATGCATATAGGCTGTAGCAAACCCAATGGAACTTGATGTTCTGCCATGACTTGCTGACATGTCAAGCATTTAGTCACATAGTCAGCTATGTCCTTCTTCATACCAGGCCACCAAAAATGAAGCTTCAGATCATGGTACATTTTTTGTACTTCCTGGGTGCATAGCATAAACACTGGTGTGTGCCTCTTTCAGAATACTAGCTTTCAATTCCCCATCATCTGGTACACATACTCTTCCTTTGTAGTACAGACACCCATCTGCTTTCACCTCCTAGTCATTTGCTTTCCCTTCTGAGGTTTTGCTCATAATAGTCATTAACTTTTCATCTGCTTCTGCCCATCTAAAATCTGCTATAGCAGGTTTGGCCTCACTTGAAACTCAGCCAAAATAGCTCCATCTCGAGCCAAGGATAAGCGGGCATTCAATGATCTCAAAGTTGTGATGGATTTTCTGCTCAAAGCATCAGCAACTACATTTGACTTCCCAGGATGATAGTCAATTACACAATTATAGTCCTTCAAGAACTCAATCCATCGCCTCTGTCTAAGGTTGAGCTCTTTCTAGGTTGGCAAGTATTTGAGACTTTTATGGTCTGTGTAAATGTAGCACTTTTCACCATACAAGTAGTGCCTCCATATCTTCAGTATGAAGATAATTGCTGCAAGTTCTAGATTATGGGTAGGGTAATTCTGTTCATATGGCCTTAGCTACCTGGAAGCATAAGCGACCACCTTCCCCTCTTGCATCAATACACACCCTAACCCACTATGAGAGGCATCACTGTAGACCACAAAGTCCTTTCCTGACACTGGCTGTGTTAACACTGGTGCCTCTATCAACATAGCCTTCAACCTCTCAAAACTGGTCTTACACGTGTCATTCCAATCGAATCTGACATTCTTGTGTAACAACTTGGTCATTAGAGCAGCTATTAAGGAAAATCCATTCACAAATCTTCTGTAATACCCAGTTAGCCCCAAGAAGCTTTTGACCTCTGTTGTATTTTTGGGAGGCTTCCATTCCATCACTGCTTCTATTTTCTTGGGATCCACTCTAATCCCATCAGCTGACACTATGTCCAAGGAATGCAATCTCATTTAACCAGAAGTCACACTTGAACAACTTAGTATACAGCTTCTTTTCTCTCAGGGTTTGCAGAACAATCCTCAAATGCTCATCATGTTCTTCCCTAGTCTTGGAATACACCAAAATATCATCAATAAAGACCACTACGAATCGATCTAGGTATGGATGGAAGATACGGTTCATAAGGTCCATGAATGCTGCTGGTGTATTTGTTAGGCCAAAGGGCATCATTAGAAACTCATAATGCCCATACCGGGTCCTGAATGCAATCTTTGGCACATCTGCATCCTTCTCCCTCAACTGATGATACCCTGATGTGAGATCAATTTTGGAAAATACTCCTACTTCTTTCAACTGATCAAACAGATCGTCAATTCTAGGCAACGGATACTTATTCTTCATAATCACTTTATTCAACTGCCGGTAATCAATGCATAACCTCAAAGTCCCATCCTTTTTCTTTACAAATAGCACTGGAGCTCCCCATGATGACACACTGAGGCGTATGAACCCTTTATCCAGTAACTCCTGTAACTGGATTTTCAGTTCCTTCAATTCTATGGGCGCCATCCTAAAAGGAGCAATAAAGATTGGTGCTGTACCAGGCAGTATCTCAATAGTAAATTCAACTTCCCTTTCTGGTGGCAAGCCAGACAATTCTTCAGGGAACACATCTGGAAAGTCTCTTACTGTGGGTATGTCACACAGATCTGGCTTAGCCTGCCTAGTATCCACCATATGTGCTAGGTAGGCTTCACAGCCTTTTCTCATCAGTTTTCTTGCAACTATGGTTGAGATGACATTGGACAAGAAATCTGTCCTTTCCCCCACAATTGTAATCTCATTACCCTCAGGAGTTTTCAATGAGATCCTCTTTAACTTACAATCAACCATTGCCTGATGACATGACAACCAGTCCATTCCCAAAATCACGTCAAACTCATGGAAAGGCAACTCAATCAGGTCTGCCAAGAATTCATACCCCTGAATCCTTAATGGGAAACCCTTGTATACTTTGTTCACCACTACACTGTGGCCCAATGGATTAGTGACCAGAATGTCTTGGTCACTCTCCCCTACTAATATCCCCCTTTCTACAGGTAGGTTGATGTAGATGTATGAAAGAGTGGATCCTGGATCCACCAATGCATGCACAGATGTATTGTAGAGGGAGAATGTACCCCTGATGACATCCGGGGCATCTTGCTCCTCCTGAGCTCTCATGGCATAGGCTCTGGCATGTGGTTTGCCCTCAGGCCTCTTTGCTAGCTCAGATGCAGGCCTCTGTGATGGTCCCACTACCTCAGATTTACCAGATTTCCTACCCGTTTGTGGTGCAGGAGTAGGTTTGTTTGCTTGTGTTGGAGCAGTTGTAGTAGTTCTATGTGGACAGTTCCTCAGCTAATGCTCTGTCGACCCACATCTTAAGCAGACACCAATCACTCTCTAACACTCCCCCTTATGCCACTTCAGGCAATGTGGACATGCAGAAGATGCTGGGGCTGGTCCCCTGAACCCCGTCCCTGGAGAGCTACCCACTGATGGTGTGGACTGACCTCTCCTAGGGTTGAACTGTGGCCTGGGCCCCTAGGACTGACTTTAACCTTGAGGTTGACCTGAACTCTGTGTAGGTGGACCTTTGAACCTTTTTCCTGGTGTAGGAGATGAACTATACTGACCCAGGCCCCTCTTCTGCTGTCTCTCTCTTCTAGTCTGCTCACTTATTCTGACCTTTTCAACTTTTATTGTAGCTTCCACTAACTTGGTGAATTATGTGATTTCTAAGGCAGTAATCATGATCTTTATGTTGTCATTTAATCTCTCTTCAAATCTCTTACATCTTTAGGCTTCATTAGGGACTATCTCCCTTCCGTAGCAGCTCAGTCTGACAAATTCCTTTTCATACTCGGCCACTGTCAGCTGTCTCTGCCTTAGGTTAATGAATTCTCTTCTTCTCTCTTCCAGGTATACACTGCCCACATACTTTTTCTTGAATTATGAGAGGAAGAAGTCCCAAGTTATTACTTCTGGTTGTCCTTTACTGGACACCGTATCCCACCATTCATATGCATCATCTTGCAATAGAGATACAACAGCTTCTAGATTTTGTTCTGGAGTGCAGTGGAGTTGTTTTAAAACTCTACCGGTTCTGTTCAACCAATTTTTGACTACAACAGAATCATTTTCTCTCTTGCCAAAGAAATCCACTGCTCCAAATTTTCTTAGCCTTTCCAGGTGTGATTTCTGTTGTGGAGGAGGTGGTGGTGGTGGTGGCATTACCCCAGCCATTTGTCTGAAAAATTCTGCCATTTGCTGGAACATGGCCTGTGGAGGCTGAGCAGGCTCTGCTTGAGCTGGCGGAATAGGTTCTCTCCTACCCCCAGTCTCAGCTGCTGAAGGTGGAGCATGACTCTCCACTTCCTCCTCAACTGCCCTCTGTGATGTAGGGTCTATATCCTATTCAAAATAACAAAGACAAACAGATCTGCATTGGTGTCACATCGACTCTTACAAATGCAATGCATGATATGGACTCGATCTAGGCCCAGAAACGCCTAAACCATGCTCTGATACCACTAAATGTGACACCCCTTACCCGTCTACAGTGTAGCCAAGCAAGATATGCCACGCAGTGTACCAGAACACCCTATTTTAATTCAATCATTTTTTTTTAATTTTTTTATAGTTATGAAGTACAATTTATGAAATATAATTCATGTAAGTCATTTATTGAAATTATAATTTATTTGAGGTTCTGAAAATTTTATAGAAAATCTGGCAGAGTACCGACTAAAAATGGAGAAAACAGTTCTTCGGAACCTGTGAAAAACACTTCCAATAATCATTTCCAATCATTCTCAAACTCCAATAACCATCAACATGGTCTCAACATTAATCCAAAATTTCATTCAAATTCAAAATCAACTAAAATTTCATGAAGATATTCTCAAATTACATCAATTAACAAAATTCTTCAAAATATGTACATCCACATATGATTACATAAATTTAGTATTTACATGAGTTCATAATTTACAAATCACAAACTACTATCTAATACAAAATGCAAAAACATAATTTCAAAAGGGACCTAAAGGTCCTACCACTGATGCACTGTAGATGAGAGGTGACTCTGACGCTAGGCAGATCTGTTACCTCACCCAGTCTGTGGTCTGCTAGGCTTTCTGTCTGTCTCTCCAGAACCTAGGCGTGGTAAAAAGCGACACTCTAAGCAATAATACTTAGTGGTGCCAATAATAAAATAAAAAGAACTAATAAAAAATAAATATGCAGTGAGTGTATTGATGTCTCATGCAGACAAATTTTTGATAATTATTCATAGTCTTATTTATTTGGTATTTGTTATATTCATTATTTCATTAAATTTATCAACTTTCATTTTTTATTACCCAAGTAACCTATACTGGATGACTGGACTGGATAAACGGGTAAACTGACACTGGGTATCAAGTACCTCGGGCCATCACACCATCATTCACATGTGTGTCTCCCGGTGTGCAACAGAACAGCTAATAAGCTGTAATAACATAAGGCACAAGGCCAAGTCTCAACACAATGTCAAAATGGCTAAAAGCCATGAAATCACAGAATGGCATAATGCCATGTGCAGTATTACTAACTGAACCCTATTGGCATGCCAACCTATCCAAACCAATCGTGCTAGGTGTACTAGGGTATGTTATACTCTTAATTTATACAATTCTTGAAATTTAAGTTTAGGTGTTACTATTCATTCCATTTGTCACACCTTACCCTTCCATAAGGCATAACATGATCCCTTAGAATACCTAATGAACTACCGAACTTCACCTACCGATAACTCATTAAGTACCCTACAAGGGATTTTAAAATAATTTTCTTATTTTTGATAAGTGGTGAGCATTTTCTAATAGGTATTGAAAACATTTAATTAAAATTAAAACTAGTTAATATTTTTGGTCCATTTTATTTTTTCGCAAATTTTATAAAAATTTTGACAGAGTTCCATTTGTATTTGGAGAAAATAGTTCTTTAAATACCTGAAAAAAAAAAACACTTCTAAAAATTTTCTCAACCACTACTTCAATTTCACAATCAATCTCAACAATTTCTCAAATCTCAAAATTCAACAGTAAACATTTCTTAATTTCCAAAATTCAATCATCAGTAAAATAATATCTATCAATCTCACTCAAATTAAAATAAAACATTTCCATTCATTAAAGACAACAAACTATATATATACATCATACCAAAATCTACAATGTTAAAATTCAAACTAAATTTTATTATAACTTCATACAAACTTTGTACAAACTGCTCAAGACCAATTTTACATGTCCATACATTTATGTGCAATACATACATCAAAAGAAATATTTACAGGCAGGGTATAAATTATACCCGATAACTTCAAGCTAATAATTCCTCAATCCTCAGCAGCTCAGTCTGCTGCTCCTCTAGTCTCTATATCTGCGACAGCAATAAAAGCTATCGTTGAGTACTAGGACTCAGTGGTGCATAACATACTAAAAGAATCTTTATGCAGAATTTAAATCACATTTATTCAAAAATTGAACTGAGCATGCGAGTTAAACGCAAAACATAATTTATGAGATTTTAATCCCAAACAATTTCATTTTGAAGTATCAAATCACATTTCATAAAACCCACAGTTAGATCATGCCATTCGAAACAAATAGAATCTCAATAGACAGAGGCTAAAGAGAAATCACATCACAAGGCTAGCTAGCTAAAATATATGGATATCCATTCACATCCTCTTCTACTGGCACACCTCAACACTTCTCCAGAGAAGGAATCAAAATTCGAAACTAATTACCCCACTAGTCATGCTAGTGAGGTGTTCAAATATATGGTCATGACACTGTGGTTTCAAAAACTTGCTTAGACCTTCAATAAATAACCAGCTGTTATGAACAAGTTTTATACATGTACCTTTAATGTTCATAATACAAATTAGATCCAATGCGAGATGTTCATCCAATTAAAGTTTACTTAACGAGCTCCTGAATCTAAACGGTTAATGGAAGAGGTAAGAACGAATCCAAAGACATGACCCATTAGTTGTAGTGATCTCAATATTCAGAAGCCTCGAGTAATTTTTCCTAGTTTTTGCTTCATGTTGATTTCTTCTTCTTCTTCTTCTTTTTTTAACCTCTCTCTTTTAAGGTGCCATTTTGGGTTTTCACCCTTCACTCATTTTGCAGAAAGCGCCTTGCGGGTTTTCGCCTTCCTTCTCACATTTTGCTAGAAGCACCTTTTCAGGTTTTCACTCCTACCTTTTTTTTTTTTTGATGTATATGTGCCTATTTCCTACTAATTACTTGCCCCCTGCAAATCTAAAAGCAAAATATATAGAGTTACCTATGTTTAAATCTTTATCTTATAATAAAACTTTGACAAATTAATAGCGCATAAGCTAAAATAAATGAACTGGAAACAAAATGTTCATAGAATAAGGAGATATTTATACTAGAGTTTAATAAACAAAGGAATAAAGATGCAATTTTTTAAAAGAATAGGGTACAAGGACAGATCTCACGAATTCCTTTTAGTTAACTTTGAAGTCCCCTAATTGCCGGTGTTTCAACCAACCCTCCGAAGAGTCTTTGTGCTATGGTAATCTTTGAGCTTCCCTTATTTCTCCATCATCTCCAACTAGGAGAGCCCTTTCAGATTTTCACTCTTGGATTTTTTTTTTTCATGCTTTCTGTTTCAAGGTGCCCTTCAGGGTTTTCACCCTTCATCATTTTGCAGAAAGCGCCTTTGCGGGTTTTCGCCTTCTTTCTCACATCTTACTAGGAGCGCCCTTATGGGTTTTCACTCCTACCCCCTCCCCCCCTTTTTTTTATCATGCATAATATCTTTTTACAGCATCTACATTTATTGGCCTTGGTAGCTCTTCCCTATCTATGTGAGTTAAGATTAGTGCATCGTCAGAAAATGCCTTCTTAACCACATAAGGCCCTTCATAAATTGGTGACCATTTGCTCTGGGAGTCGCTTTGATTAGGAAGCACCTTCTTCAAAACTAAATTCCCTAGTTGGAATTCATGCGGGCATACTTTCTTGTCAAATGCTCTGGCCATCCTTCTTTAGTATAACTACCCGTGACATTGTTTGCTGGTTTTACAACCCCGCAAGTGCACGAATCACGAACAAGTAATAAAGTAGTGAGTAGAGTATCATCCCACGAGGAATTTAATTAGTAAATACCAAGCTACCCAGTGATTTTGGCTATCTAGGCTATCGAATAAAATGAGGGAATGAAACTTGTCTATTTTAAATGCTAAGATAAACGAACTATAATAAACTTAAAATGGAATAGTCTATTTTGAAATAATTCCAGAATTAAGATTTCACACTTTAACCTTACTATGGATATAATCTTTTCTATTTACTAGATTGAGAATCATTTGCCTTGATGGAAATTAATCCTAAGATATCCCAAGTCCTCTCTCAAGGCACCTAAGGTGTATTTTAATTAACCTAAACCCTACTTTCGTGGTGATTAAATTAATTAAAACCCTTTAAGATCTTTGATTAATTTTGGAACTCCACAAAGGTCATTAGCCTATATCTAGGTCAGATTTCCTAGGTTCAAAATCTTGATTTTGTAATATTAATATTCACCTTTCAGTCCTTTAGTTAATATCTGTAATTAATACTAAGTGGGTACCAACACATAACATGCATTAAGATCACAAGAAATTAAATCAAGGAACAAATCTCTAGTCTAATAAATAAAACTTAATGTTTATCCATAATAATGATTACAAGCATTACTCTCCCAATTCTAGAATATAAAAATTACTTGCCCATAGTGAGTTCAACAAACATGATAAAAATAAAGCAAGGAACAATAAAAATCCTCTAAAAGAAATAGAACAAAAGAACTGAAAAGGATCTGTAGCTTTGATCTTGTGGAACTTTGGCTGAAGGCTCCTCCTTGATACTGATGTCCTCCTCCTCTAGACGGCTGTGAGAAAGTGATTCTACGGCTCTAGGATTTCTCCCCTTTTTCCTCTCTTCTTTTCATTCTCTTTTGCATCCTTATTTATAATGGTTGGCCTAGGTTTAGATTTTTTTTTTCTTTTAGAGTCCCCCAAAAGCATTAGGAGTCTTTTTTTCTGTCAAAAACTGAAGCTGGAGCGAAGTCAGGAAACTGGCTATCGATTGATACATGGCCCATGTATCACAATACGGCCTAAAGCCTTATAACTAACTGGAGTTTTGAAGGTTTACATCTCGCGATGTCATAGAAGATTACACAAGGTGCAGCTAGTTACGGGGGTCCAAGTTCACGACCCGTGTACTTTTGTTCTTCAGAAAAATCTTCAAACCTAGCCAGGCAAAGACTTACACCGGTCTAAGTACATGGCCCGTGTACTGTATTTCTTCCTTGTCTCTTTCAGCTTTCCCTTGGTAGCAAGTTACACGGGTCTGTGTCTTTGCTTACACGACCCGTGTTGTCACACCTTACCCTCTGTAAGGCATAACATGATTCCGTAGAATACCTAATGAACTACCAAACTTTACCTACCGATAACTCATTAAGTACCATACAAGGGATTTTAAAACAATTTTCTTACTTTTGATAAGTGGTGAGCATTTTCTAATAGGTATTAAAATTATTTATTCAAAGTTGAAAACTAGTTAAAATTTTTGGCCCATTTTATTTTTTCGTAAATTTTATAAAAATTTCGGCAGAGTGCCGTCTGTATTTTGAGAAAACAGTTCTTCAATTGCCTGTAAAAAGCACTTCTAATAATTTATCTCAACAATTTCAACAACTCCACAACAATCCCAACCAATTTCTCAAGTTTCAAAATTCAATAATCTTCATTTCTCAATTTTCAAAAAATTCAGTAATCATCATGATACTATCAATCCATTTCATTCATTCATATTTCATTAAAGATAAACAATTTATATATACATCATACTAAAAATTTACATTAGGAAAATCCAAACTAAAATTTATTACAAACTTTGTACAAGCTGCTCAAGACCTATTTTACATGTCCATACAATTACGTGCATTGCATACATCAAAATAAATATTTACAGTCAGGGTATAAATTATATTCGATAACTTCAAAGCAGGTAGCTCCTATATCCTTAGCAACTCACTCTGCTGCTCTTCTAGTCTCTATATCTGCGATAGCAATAACAGCCATCGCTACTCAGTGGTGCACAACATACTAAAATAATCTTTATGCATAGTTTAAATCATATTTATTTAAAAATTGGACTGAATATGAGAATTAAATACAAAACATGAATTATGAGATTTTAATCCAAACAATTTCATTTCGAAGTATCAAAGCACATTTCATAAAACCCACAGTTATATCATACTATTCGAAACAAATATAATCTCAATAGCCAGAGGCTAAGGAGAAGTCACATCACAAGGCTAGCTAGCTCAAATATATGGATATCCATTCAATTTCTTCTTCTACTAGCACACACTTCAACACTTCAGCCAGAGAAGGAATCAGAATTCGAAACTGATTACTCCCACTAGTCATGCTAGTGAGGTGTTCAAATATATGGTCATGACACTGTGGTTTCAAAACTTATCTTAACAATTTACTAAACATTGCCAATTCAAATATACACAAATAAAATTCAACAATAAAAATCAAAAACATCATAAATACTTCATCATAGTAATGTCACAATTCAATATTTCAAATTATTCAAAATAATATGCAGAAGATAATTTACAAAAATTATATGTTGTGCACAAATCTTAAACAAGTCGCCTCTTGGCCTTGACTCGATTCCTCGAGTTCTTTTTCGATGTTCTTTTCCACTGAAACACACAGTTTCACAGTGTTTCAGTATCACAACTTAGCATAAATCCAAAAATAAATTTAAATTTACTTTTACCTAGCTCTAATGTGCTAATCTTGACGTTCTTTAAATTTTGTGTTTCGGGGTTACTATTCACTACACTATTCAAGTCAATTTGTTGACTTTCTAAGGCTTAATAGGTATGGGAATTTCAAATTCACCCACATACCACATTTTGGTCACTAAATTTGTTGGTTTTGGTTGTTTACTCAAATTCTAAGTCTTTTAGGCAAATTTGCAAATTTTCAGTTTTGGTGTCTTAAGTTGCACTGTTCCATTGGTCATTTTTCTGTTAGAATTTGGCAAAACTTCCTTCTTAGAAAATGTTTCCTATTGTCTTAAATTTATTCTCCTTTTTGGATCAATCCAATTGGAGTTTTGTAGCTCAAGTTATAGCCATTTGAATCATGGCTGCCGAATTATACTTAACCCAGATTTCTGGGCACCAAACTGGTTCTGGCAGTTTTAGGTTATCAACTTTGGGTGGCCAAATGACTTGGTTAATGACATAATTTGGGTTTTTGTTCTTCATGAAAGTTTTAGGTCTATACCTCAACTGTCTACTGGTAAAATTTCAGGTCATTTTGACCCTTCTAGTCCAAGTTATAGCCAAATGAACAAATACTGTTTATTTGGTCATTTTTGTACAGGTCAGACTGAGAAAATCCGGATTTGGTCAATTTGTTCACAAGGTTTTGGTCACTTTTTGGGCATGATTCCTAAATGAAAATTGTGTCATTTTGTGTCTATTTTCATTCCCAATTGGTCTTATACCAATTGGACTTGTAAATTTTCAGTTTTAGCCCCTCAAAGGGACCTTGGTCCTACTGCCAGCAGCATGACCACATTCAATCCGAATTTAAACTCAATTCAAACACTTCCAACACACTTCATTTAGTCACAAATGACCATTTCTCACCTCAAACTAGGTCAAACACATCATTTCAAAATTTCTTACATTTTTTACTCCTAAACCCTAAGTGCCAAACACTAACTACACTAGTAATTACATTTAACCCAAATCTAAGCAATCTCAACATCACCTCCACATTCATATAAGCTCGCCTACACTTTTAATCCAATCAAATTCATGCACTACCATAGCAAACCCTAGCTGACCAAAATCCATGTTTAGTCCTCCAACAATTAATTTCATTTCATTTTAAGTTTATTTATAAGTTAGTTAAGCTATAAACATAACTAATAAATTAATTTTGCAACTTAAATCACTAACCTCAACTTGGATGCTAAATCTTCAATTTCCTTCTTCTTTTCCTCTTTCTTTTGTGATCAATCTTCTTCTCAAGTGAGGTTAACAAGTTTTTATGGAAGAATATGGGGCAAGATAGGGTTAAATGAGTGTTTACATGCTTGAACTCAAGCTTTCATGGAGGACAACAATGATGAGCTTAGGGAGAGATATGGCTGTCGAAACTTTGAGGTAAGAGGAGGGTTATTTTCTTTTTTAATTTTTATGTCTTTTATGGTTACTTTTATGTAATTGAATTAGTCAAATATGATGGGAAATTAAAAATCAATTTTGACATCATTTTGATGTCATAAAAGTGATGTAGTTAACTTTTTTCTTTTTTTCTTTTTTTTTTTTCATTTATTTTTTCTTAGTTCTTTAATTTAATTTTTGATCCCGAAATTCTCTTTTCTCTGATTTTATTTGGCAGTTAGGTCAGGAGTCAGCTCTTGGGGTCAATTGACCAAATTGCCCCTCGCCAGTTCAACCCGGTTTGCAAATAATTTAATATTTCTTCCAGCTCCCTAACCTAATTATTTGACTGGCTTAACAACCTTTTTTCGTGATTTTCTCTTTTCCACTGTGTTTATAATAGTCCTAAGGACCGTAATGTCACATTTTACGGTTTGAAATTTGAGTTTAAATCGACTTCGCAGTCCTTCCTGAGAAGGTTACCCATCGCTGTGACTCTCGGCTCGTTTAACTTCTTATATTCTATTTTTCTTATTTATACTTAACTAATTGACAATTAATAATTATTTGTGTTCAGGGCTTATCTAGTTGTCTTAAGTGTGGTTCTAATCCCCTTAATTGTCTAGACCGACTCTGGTCACCGAAATAGTGAAATATACCAGGCTATACAAATAGGGGTATTACACGTGTAAAGTGTATCAACAGCACTTCTCTTCCCTTTGTGTTTTTCCAAGCTTTCTTTTATACTCCTATACCTTAGAACTTCATCCAAACACCTGAAATGATGCAGAAAACATGGAATTGAGGGTTTGTCAATGGAAATCACAAAAGTTAATAAAATTAATGACTATGCATGAGATTGCTTGCCTATATGCTATGAAATAGTATACAAATGTGCTTAAAAACATCTATATAATACAAGTGTATCAAATACCCCCAAATGGTGATGATGGTCCGTCTTCATCAAGCTTCTCCAGTATCATATCCATCTTGTTATGGCTTCCTAGAGGCTGTCCTTGAGTGCCTGCATTATGTTGTTGAGCGTGGTATCCATACGCTGCAGGTATGCAAGGATTGGGTCTGCAGGTGGTGGTGTATATGGAGGCACTCGAGTAAGAGACTCATGATGGAGTGGGTCTTGGGCTTTCTCCTGGGCATGTGAGGTTTCACCAGGGCCTTCTCGTGCTTCGCCTCTCCTAGGGATGACATTTCCTTCAGTGTCAATCAGGTAGCAGGTGTTGCCAACCTTCTTACATATCCCCATGGATACACAAATGGTTTGATCGATCTTTGAAGTCCAGAGGATAGAGCGCAGCCTATGATGAGCTAAAACGAATTTGAAGTGGAGTGCAATGGCTGTGATAAGGCCACCAAGCATGATTTGCCCTGTAGGCTGGTGAGATAGGTGGTAAAGGTGGTTGCAGAAGAAGAATCTGGTGCTGCAGCGCTCCCCGGTGACCATACACCAAGGGAAAAAGAGTTCATTGGCATTCACTATACCCAAGCTATCACTGCGGCCCATGATAGTGTGTGCGGCTAACCGGTGCATGTAACACAAAGCAGGACTGGTGATACCTGCATATTTTGACTTGCTAGAGTTGTAAAGCTCTGTGTTTGAGGCTATAGAATGCCAGAAGTCAATGCTGTTGTAGACCATCTAGTTTCGTGGGATCTCTTGGTGTCTGATATTGTCGAATCCGAAGATGGCATTGAACTTGTCCATATTCATTACCCGGTCGACACCAAGGAGCCGAAATTCAATCCTGCCCCTATCCACACTGTCAGTGGGCCATAAAGTGGCCTTGAAACTTCCCATAAACTCTAGTGTGATGTCTCGATAGGCAGGAAAATAGAGTTGGGCGAATCTGGTTCACCCAATGCTGTCAAGGAGTCCGTTTATTTCGTCTTGTAGCCCTATTTGTTCTAGCAGCCCAAAATCCATATACTTTGTGGAGATTATTTTCTGAATGCAAAGCCGGGTGCATAAATCTCTGTGGGTGTCATCATGGAATCCCCAAGTGATGGAGAATTCCAACTATGGTGGCTGTTGGGGTTGTAGTGGAGGTGGTGCTGCCCTTGTTCTTAGGCGTTGTGGTGATGGCCAAGGGAGTGAGTGTGAGGAGCTGCTTCCTTATCTAGAGGGAGAGCCCACTCTTCTTGCTGGTCTCTTTGCAGGAGCCATTGGTGACTTTGGGAGAGGGAAAGTTAGGGTTTGGTGAGGGAAAAGGAGATTGGAGAGGTTTTTATAGGCTAGGAGAAGTGGAGAGGAAGGGTTTTGGGATGGGAAATGGTTTAAAGACAAGAGGTGAATTTAAAGGGTCATTATGACCCTTCATTTCGCGCTTTTCGCACCTCAGGAGTCGAATCTGTGACGTGATACATGGGTCGTGTATCACTACACAGGTCCCGACATGTAGGCCCGTGTAATTTTCTGTCCGAAAATTTTTACTTTTGCTAAGATACATGGCCCGTGTAAATTAGCTAAGGGACTCGTGTAACTTCCTGTCTCTTGCCATTTTAAAGCTTTCCTTACCCTCTACAGACACTCGATTTATAACACCTGGAAGAAAAAAGATCAGGAAAAATAGATGCATAATTCAGGTAATTTTGAATTATACTACTAGGGCGATAATGTCTGTACACCTGTCACACCTTACCCCTCTGTAAGGCATAACATAATTTCGTAGTATACCTAATGAATTACTGAACTTCGCCTATCAATAACCCATTAGATATACTACAAGAGATTTTAAACCAATTTTTATTCATTTTAAATATAAGAAAATGTTGAATACTTATTAAAAAGCCTTTAATTAAAGTTTATGTCATGAGTCAAATTTTTTATTAATTTGGTATTACGAAAAATTTTCAGAAATGTCGGCAGAATGCCGATTAAAAATTGAGAAAACAGTTCTTTAAAACTTGTTAAAAACACTCCCAATATGTATAAAATCCACAACTCCATTTTATCTCAACACAATTCAGTCTCAACCGACACAATTTCAACAAATCTCAATATCATTTTATTTAGATCATTTCACATACAAAAGTCTCAATTCAAGAAAAAGAGCATAAAATAATATTATTACAAAGTTTGTTATACAACTGCTCAACTGGTTCTTTAGATACATATGAACAAATGATTTACATCAAAAGAAATGTATAAGAGTATAAAATATTATACCCATAAAAGATTCCAAAATGTGTTTCTCTGCAGCTATAGCAGCTCACTCTACTGCTTTATCCTTCTCTCAATCTGCGACAGTAAGAAAAAGCCATCGCTGAGTAATTTACTCAATGATGCACAATAATAAAATTTTAAAAGTCACAAGAAATATAATCATTCATTTGAGAACAAAATTTAAAAATTTTCACAATCACAATTCTCAAGTTGAAGTCAAGATTTTTAATAACAATTTATCAAAATAAATTATAAACAATAGTGTTGCCAATAAATACACAATTTAGGTCATAACACAAAATTTCACGATCAATGACGTGTTGTACACCACGACAAAGCAATCTACAACCTCGCTAACCGAAATTAAAGAGGGCGGTGGCTAGCTAGCTATATGAGTGCTCATCTAATCTCAACCTCAAACTGGCAAGCCAGAGAGGGAGGAATATAATCAATCTCAACTCCATAGATGGAGGAAGAATACAATAGAACTGTCATGCCAAGTGTGATTTCAAAATCAAATTCAAATCACATTATTCAAATATATCATGCAAATCACAAATCATATTTCATTCTAAAATTCTCATTTACAAAGTAGACAACACACTATTTTTCAAATAAAATTCCCAAGGCCAAAATAATAAAAAATTATTCTTAACTCTTAATCAACTAGCTTTTGAGTAGAAACAATGAATTTAAAATGTTGTGCACAAACCTCTTATGGTTGCTTTGACTTAGCCCACTCTTCCTCCTTCCTTGGAGGGTTCCTTTTCTACTGAAACACATAATTAGCGTATTTCAATATCTATCCAAATCACTTCTACTAATTAATCCAACAAATAAAATTTACATACTTAAATTTTTACTCATAAATTCTCCTAAGGGTTGAGTTCTTTGTATTTGATAATATTGTGGTCACTATTCACATTACAATTCATTCAAAATGTTGACTTTTTCATAATTAATAGGTATACCATTTCTAAACACATGGTCATACCACATTTTGGATCATAAATTTGTTGGTATTGGTTGCCAATTACAATTTAAGCCTTCCTAAGAGTAATTTCAAAATTTCAGTTTTTGTCTCCAATGTTTACTGTTCCATTGGACCAATCTACAGTGGGAATTTGGCTAAATTTTCACCATCAAAGTTGTTTCTTAATGTCTCTACTTTAATTCCTTTTTTGAATCACTCCATTTGGAGTCTTTTAGCTCAAGTTATGGTATTTTTACCATAACTGGCCGGATTGGTCATTTCCAGATTTTCTGAGCAAATTTTGGTTCTAGTAGTTTTGGTGAGCTAAATTTGGTTAGTAATTTGACTAGGTTATGATCAGAATTTGGATTTGTGTTCTTCATGAAAGTTGTTCTACTATGTATAAGCTTTCCAATGGTTTAAAATCAGGTCATTTGGACCTCTCTATGCAAAGTTATGACCATTTGAATATATACTATTCATTTAGTCAATTCTGCCCAGAATCAGGGCACCAATTCCGGATTCAACCCAATTTTATACTAACTTATGGTTAGTTTTTTAGCAAGGTTTCTTCAAAAAAAATATAGCATTATGACTCTGATTTCATCTCCAATTGGCATCATACCAATTGGAGCAACACAATTCAATTTATGGCTATGTAAGCTTGCTGGACTCATTAGTCCAGAATTCACCAATTCCACAATTCTCAACTCTTTCAATCCCATTCCTTAATTCCCAATTCAAAACACACTAAATGACTAAAATTGAGCATTATACACATCAATTGGTCAATAGTTCCCAAAAATCCCCAACTTCCTCCAAAATCCTAACCACCATAAACCCTAATTCTCTAATTATCATAATTCATGTCATTCAAGTATACTAATCACATCTACTTACTCATTTAAGCTTATATACACATTTAATTTCATCAATTTCCATTAAACCCTAATATCTTCAAGTTGGCTGAAATTCACTTCTCAATTTCACACATGATTTTTTTCTATTTCTTAATTATTTATTCATATTCAAACTAAATTTCAAGAAGTAAACAAGATTAGGTAATTAGCATGCACTAACCTTGAATTGATAAATTTCCCCTCTTGTTAAACCTTCACTACTCCTCTTTCTTTTCCTCCCAAAATGTTAAGCAAGGTCTAAGGATAAATTTTTGTGTTGGGAGTTATAGAAATTAAGGTGAAAACCTAAGGGAAATTGAGCTTCAAAACTTTAACAATGGTGGAAAGAAAGAAAAAAAGAGAAAAATGGAGAGAGAGAGGGGGACGGCCAAGGGATGAAAAAGAAGTAATTTTTAATTTTTTTTTCTTTTTAATTGGTCATCTTATGTTTATAATTATCTCATAATTTTCATAAATTTAAATTATAAATTTTTATTATGTCATGCTTACATAATGGGTGATGTCATAAAGCATTTAATTTGAATTTTTTTTCTTTTCCTTTTTCCTTTCTTCCATTCACCTCTTCACTTTTAATCTATTTTTCATAATTTTAATTTCTTACATTTTAATGGACATTTAGGCCAATAGTCACCTCTAAGAGTAAATTGACCATATTGCCCTTTATCGGTCTGATCAATTTTTCCAATAGCACTGAGTTACTTCCTGAACTCTGATTCAATTATTTGAGCTTGTTTTCTATTCTTTTCTGTGGTTTTCACAATACCATTAGCTTCGTAATTATCCTTAGGCTTGGGGTGTCATAAGATCTCACACGAAATTAGGGTAGCAACTGAGCTCGCAGTCACTTCTCGATTCGGTCACCCATCACCGGGACCTCGGCTCATTTAATAGATTATGCTTTGTTTTTCTTATTTCCATTTCACATTCATATAATTTCTATTAATTTTTATTTATAGCTTTTATAAATGACATAGATTTAGTTCTAGACATCCTGACTGTCCAGACAAATACTAGTCACTGAAACAGTAGAATGTATTGACTACTTAATATTGGGGTGTTACAATTCTCCTCGCCCCCCCCCCCCCCCTAAATAAATTTTATCCCGAAATTTTACCTATTATTAGACTTTGAACAGTTATGGGTGTTATCTCCTCATATCCTCCTCACGTTCCCAAGTAGCTTCCTGGCCCGAATGATGATTCCACAACACCTTGACCAGTGGTATCTCCTTATTTCTCAGCTACTTCACCTCATGTGCCAAGATCTCTATGGGCTCTTTCTCATAAGTGAGGTCTAGATTTACTTCAATTTCTTCTACTGGTAGAATATGAAGGGGGTCTAATTTGTACCTCCTCAACATAGACACATGAAAGACGTTATGAATCCTTTCTAGTTCTGGAGGTAGTGCCAATCTATATGCCAAAGGACCCACTCTTCCCAGAACCTCATACGGCCTGATGAAGCGAGGACTCAGTTTCCCCTTTCTGCCAAATCTCATAATTTTCTTCCAAGGAAAAACCTTGAGGAATACTTTATCACCCACCGCATACTCAATATCCCTTCTTTTCAGATCAATATAGGACTTCTGACAATATGATGTAGCCTTGAGTCTATCTCTTATAAGCTTAATCTTCTCCTCTATCTGTTGAACAATTTCTAGGCCAATCAGTTCTTTTCACCCAATTCATCCCAACACAATGGAGTTTTGCACTTCCTGCCATACAAACCTTCATATGGAGGCATCCCAATGCGTGATTGATAGCTATTATTGTAAGCAAATTCAATCAAAGGCAAGTGCGTGTCCCAACTACCTTCAAACTCAATCACACAAGCCCGTAACATATCCTCCAAGATCTAAATTACCCTTTTAGACTGGCCATCTGTCTGTGGATAGAATGCAGTAATAAAGTTCAATCTAGTTCCTAGGGCTTTTTATAGACTACCCCAGAATCTAAAAGTGAATCTCGAATCTCTGTCTGACACAATAAACACCGACACTCCATGAAGTCTCACTATCTCATCAAAGCACAGTTTAGCCAATATGTCCAGGCTATAGTCCATCTTCACTGGCAGAAAGTGAGTAGACTTGGTCAATCTATCCACAATAACCCAAACTACATCATGGTTCTTCTGTGTTTTAGGAAGTCCCATTACAAAATCCATCGTGATCCCCTCTCATTTCCATTCGAAAACTAGCAATGGCTGTGGCAAACCAGCTAGCACTTAGTGTTCTGCCTTCATTTACTGACAAGTCAAGCATTTAGATACATAATCAGCTATGTCCTTTTTCATACCCATCCACCAAAAGTGTTCTTTTATCGTTCTATATATTTTAGTTCCACTAGGGTGCATAGCAAAACGAGAATCATATGCTTCCTTCATGATGATTTGCCATAATTGTACATCATTTGGAACACACATTCTACCTTGGTGTAATAGCAAGCCATCATCATTCACTAAAAATCCAGGTTTCTTGCTATCCCGAGTTTCCTTAATTAATTTCTAATACTTTTTATCATTTTGTGCTGCCATTTTTATCTGATCAATCAACATTGGCTTCACTTGCCAAGTAGCTATCATCTGTCCCTCATCATCTATTTCCATATTAGCATATAGTGCCCTCAACTGATGCACCAAAGACAAAGGAGAAACCTTTAAACTAGCCATAGTCTTACGACTTAAGGCATTGTCGCAAGGGATTTTGCGGTCGCCTGAACGAACCCTCACCGAAGTGGGAAAGAGTGAGGAGTCGCCACCTTAGTTTTAAGGGAAACTAAAGAAAACCATTTGTGAAAATAAATTGAAATGAAACCACTTCAAGGCAGAGATTCTAGGTTCGGGGTCCATAAACGGGTGGGGAAGGTGTTAGGCACCCCACCTCGTCCCTTAATAAGGGTAAGTAGATTTAATTTTGCATTAGTTAGGAGGGCTTTAATGGATATGTTGATCCTTTTGACTAAAGGAGCATTTGATTTTTCACTAAATTTGGATCACCCAGATACATAAGTAAATGAGACAACCTTAGTGAGTTACTGTTGCATGTTAATCTTATCTAAAAGAACTATCTTATTAAAATTTAATTTAAGAATTGTATAAGAACTCTTCTCCGAACTCTTTAATATTTATTAAAATTTTGAGTTGAGATCGGATAAGAACTCTCCTCCGATCTCTATTCAATCATTAAAAATTTTGAGTTGAGACCGGATAAGAACTCTCCTCCGATCTCTATTTAATGCTTATTAAAATTTTGAGTTGAGACCGGATAAGGACTCTCTTCCGATCTCTATTAAATATTTATTAAAATTTTGATTTGAGACCGGATAAGAACTCTCCGCCGGTCTCTATTAAGTATTTATTTAAAATTTTGAGTTGAAACCGAATAAGAACTCTCCTCCGATCTCTATTAAGTATTTATTTAAAATTTTGATTTGAGACCAGATAAGAACTCTCTTCCGATCTCTTTTAAATTAACAGGAACCTGAATGGGATCTTTCCGATCTCCCGAATTTTAATTTCAGCTACATGTCATAAGGTCCTAAAGCTAAGGATTCTGGCGTTCTAAGGTACCGGGGATAAGGCTTCTTTAAAATAATTGATATTTTGTGACTAAATAAGAGAAGCTGGACTGAATTTTGTTGACTTCCCCTAAGGTCACTTTACCAGTACCTATTAATGTCCGATCTATTCTGTTTTGTTTACTTTGGTTTTATTCCATTTTATGGCATCTTGCCGAATTGCCGTTTACGTCAACCCAATATTGTGGCTATTTTCCTGACGTGTTATTCAGGCTCTCTCTCTTAAAAGAGACCCTTAAGTTGCTGCTACCTACGTTTTACCCAACCACTTACACGTTACTAGGAGATAGAAAACTTGCATTCAGAAATGACGAAGGTTAATGAAATGATGGACTGATCGCTAAAGAAATAAACTCGAGAGTAACATTCTTTAAGGTTCTTTGGCACTAAATAAACTTGGAGAAAATCACATAAATAAAAAGAACAAAGAAAATGGGGAAAGTAAACGTAAATACTTAATAAAACGGCGATATGAGCTCTTACCTGTAAGGAGCCAAATCTATTGAAATAACTATGGGGTGACAAATAGTAATAAGACAGCGGACTGATTAGCTTGAGGGCTGATGTTCGTTGTGAAATGAAGGGTACTTAGCTAAAATGCAATCAAATTAAGATAAAAACCGAGTGAAATGAAGTTGAGCTTGGATAATGGGAATGAAGACAGAGATGATAAAGGGCTGAAAGTGAGAGTGTGACCAGATAATGAACAAACTGAAAATGTAGAGTTCCAGTATTCAGAATCCTTTTCAAGAAAACACTTCAGAAAACTAGTTTCAAAAGTCTTTCTAATCAAAATTCAAAGTAGTAGAGTAACAAACTGAATCAAGTTTCAGAGTTCTTCCGCTATAATAACTACCTCCCTTTTTTGCCCGTCCCTTGAACAGTTTTTCATGCAGGTATTTATAGGAATCAGGTGCTCCCCATGAAGGGTCAGGATTCATTTTGAGGGAGATGGAGGGTCAAGATTTCGAAGGACATGATCGGATGTTCAGGAATTAAAGAGAATCAAAATGAATGGCTGAGATTATTCTTCAGAATATTTGTCCTTTTCTTCTTTCAATCTGACGGTCCCAAATCTTCTCGTCCGGAACAATCTGAGGGCTAAGAGCGAAAGACGCTGGTATTGTCGTCTTCTCTCTTGATCCAAGGGTTCCGGGTTTGTCCTTACCAGTGAGATCAATGGTGGGGATTGGGATGTACAGGACTGTCATGACATACCCTGGCACCTGTCAGCATTGCGGGCGATTCTTAGGCGTGCGGTGGAGATCTCGTCTGCAACGCTTTAACTACCTCGGCTCTGATTCTGACGATGGTTATTGGGATTTGTCTTATTCTTTTTGCCTTCTGATCTTCCCTCTTTCTGATCTCTTTTACATGCTCTTTTCCGATCGTTCATGCTGGTCTCCCATCTTCCGATCTATTACTCCGATCTTTCCCTTTCTCAGGTCCGGTCTGGTCAAAGGATTAATTTCCCCTCGATTCCCGGCGTCCGCCGTTTACCTTTCGACAATAAATGCCCGTTTTCCCTATATATACCCACGACAGCGAGACATTTCCTTCATCTGATTTTCCTCTCTTCCTTCTTTCTTTTCCGATTCTATTTGCTCGTGATCGTTAAGCCATGATTGTGGTTTTGATCCCTCTCCGATGGACTTCCTTATTCCTCGATGAAAATTCGACCCGGTGATCGCATAACCTTGTCTGATGATGGTGAGAGGACTGGGTTAATTGACCGATCTGGATTGCGGACCTCGACCGTGCCGATCCCGAGTTGTTCAACTGGCATGATCGACAAACTGATTTTGGCCAAGCAAATTGTTGATGCTCCGCTGACCCTTGGCGGTTGCTTCCTCAAGTTCATTCGGCTTCTCACCACATTGAGTGTTAAACGGTTTCCTTCCACATTGGGTGTTAGATGGCGGATTAAGCTCGATCGGTGACACCCTTGGATCGATTATAAACACAGGACTCTTTAGATAGGATGTTCCACCGGTCTCTAGAGATCGCCCAAATGATGTAATCCTTCAATGTAATCAGATCTCTAGAGATCGCCCAAATGATGTAGTTAGACCTTCATTGTAATCCGATCCCTAGAGATTGCCCAAATGATGTAATCCGATCTTTTGGAAATAAAAATCTTGTTTCTCCAATTATTATCTTATTGATTATTTTCCGATCTCTGATATATTTGTCCGATCTGGTTCCTAAAAAAACGACTCTTAACTAATCCTTCATTCAAAATATTCAACTTATTATTCCGATCTCCATTTAACCGATCTCTTTGGAATGTTCGAGAGGCGTGTCGAGCAGTGGCGAATCTCGTTAACCGATGCCTCGCTTAGAACCTCGTGAGCATTAAATGCTCGGACAAGTATAAATATGGGTGAGGAGTTAGCCATTTGCTAATTTATGTCAATTAGAATCTCTCTCTCACAACCTCAAAGTTCTCTAGTTTGCACAAGTTCTTCCGACGCCGATCAGACTCCTGTAACGGCTTTGATCTTCTTTGTAGTGTAAGTACATTGTTTTCTTTGAAAATGAGCGGTGCAGAGGGTCAAAGAGCGGCGAGTCCTCTTTCCATTCGGTTCGTGGTCGTCGGCGAAGAAGAGGTGGTCGGGCCAAGCGCAAGCAGAACCTCCTAGGGCCTCTGTTCGGCTCGGCGGATCGGACCATCAAGGCACGTACCTTCTTCGAGGAGGAGAATCTCCTATGGACGAGCTGCCATCGATCTTACAAGAGTCCGATCTACAATCGTTTAGCGAGTACAATATTCGCCCGATTAAATGCGAACTTATCCGGTGCCACGGCGATCAGAGTCGATCACTTCTTTGAAGAGAATGACTGGTTATGGTATACGAGAACGATTAAAGGCGGTCTTGGTTCCCTCTGGATGACTTCTTCAAGGAGGTCCTAAAACTTCACCGAGTGTGCATTGCTCAAGTTCACCTAACTCGTGGCGGATCTTAGTAGCCTTCCGAGGCCTATCTTGAGCTAAGGGAATCGGACCTACGGCTAAGGTGTTCGCCGAATCGCAGGCTAACTCGCCAAAGGACGACGAGCATCGGTTCTTTCAGGCGAAGCCTCATTGCGGGCTCTTCACCGATCTGCCCTCCTCCCTTAAAAATTGGAAGAACCGTTTCTTCATTCTGAGGAGCAAAAATCCGACCTGCTTTGAGGACTTCCCACGTAGCTGGTGGCACCAGGGGTCCCTGCTTCCGAAGCGCATTAACCTGAACCAGGAGGAAAGCTTAATAGTGATGGATCTGAAGAATCAGGCTGCCACTCAAAAGTATTCCTGTTTAGATGCGGTGACCGCCGAGCTGCACCATTGGACCATCTGCTCACCGCCAAGATCGCGAACCGCTCTCGACCTCGCATCGGTATTTTCTACATCTCAGATCTCAGGACCTTAGCGATCTCACTGACCTCTTCTTTGTGCAGGTATGGAGGGTGATGAGGGTTCTAGGAAGCAGAAGAAAGAAAGAGAGATCTCCCGGAAAGTAAAGGAGATGAAGCGTTCGGAAATGCTTCGAACTCCCGGCCATGAACCAAAGGAGACGCAAGGAGGCCCATCCCGACCTTCGGGGCTGCCGATCATCAAGTCCGATCTCCTTAACAGAAGAGCGACTCCACCCTCCAGTTGCTCCAAGCACAGAAAGGGGTCCTTCTCAATCTTCTGTGAGATCCTCTTCTCGTGGCGCTCAAACGTTGATCGAGTCCCTGAAGAATAACCGGACTGTTCGGGAGAACCCCGGTTTTGCCAAAGTCTTAGGGTCTTCCATCTGCCTTTGGGAGGATCGGGACAGGCTATCCCCAGACAGCCTTGACGATATCTTGACTCGCTCCATGAGCCTAAACGTGGAGTACCTGGTGAACCAGACCATAGTTCGGGAAAAGGCTCATCGCCTGGGCAAGGAGGTCGAGAAGAAGAATCAGGAAATGGCTTCCCTCCGATCCCAACTCGCATCCGCTCAGGATTACATATCTCAAGTTGAGGGGAGGGCGAAGTTCTATGAAGACAGAGTGGCCGAACAGAATCATGTTCTGGCTGAAAGGGATCGTGCTCTCAGGGAAGTCGAGGCGCTCCGGGCCAACGAAGCTTCTCAGGTCGTCCAACTTATCGAGGAGCTTAAGACGAAAGACAAAGAAATGGTGACAGGGATAGCTGGTGCCTATGTGAATGCTCACAAGGACCTCTTGGCGAACTCGAGCGTTACCCGAGAGGACTTCTCTTGGATGGCCGGCGGCTCCGGGGAGGGTGAGGGTAGTGAAGAGGAGGGAGAGGATGAGCAAAATGTAGATCAGGCTGGGGGTGATCCCCCAGCCGAATAACTTGTACAAATTTTGCAATGAAATGAAATAGAATGCCCTTTTGTTTGATGAATGGTTGTGATCGAAAAATTTCTAAACACTTGATTGTCTGAGTATATTGAAAGAACTGAAAACTATTATTATCCTAAGTGTGAGAGATCGGAAAATACAACATGCATGAGATTGCTAAACGGAACTTAATTGAAAATTTTGGCTTGAACGTCTAAGATCGGGATCTTCATTAAACCGGATTAGGACCTTAGCTTGGTTATTTCTAAACTTTTAAAAGAGAGGTCGATCATAAATATTGGCAGCAAGGTTCTAGTGTTAGTTCAATTTCGTCTGACAAGAGAGATCGGGAATATAGTTAACTGGTCAAGATATTCGACAATTGGCTTGAGAGATCGGTGAATGATTTGAGAGACCGGTAAGGCTTTACTTGGATACGAGCTTAGCATTGACTCAACTCTTCGTGAAGAGAGATCGGAACTGTGATTAGATGGCAAGAAGAGACTTAGTGCTAGGGATCGGTTTCGAAGTTTATTGATTCTGGGGATCGGCCAAAATATGGTGTCGACAGCTGCCCCTCTTTACATAATTTTTATCAAAGGGAAAAGAATTTCCCATGTAAGAATTATGTAAAGATTCAGACCCATATTTTGGACGATTAAGTGCTCGAAGTTAGGGAACTAAAGCATACCTAAACCAGTGACCTAGAGATAGGCAACAGAAGTTAAAAAGACTTAGAAAATAAAAATCAACTTGGATCAAGGAACCAGAAGTTAATAACAGGAAATTTAAATGCAGGAAATTAAAATCAACTTAGATCAAGGAACCGAGGAGGTTGATAACGGAAAATTAAATGCGAAATTAAAATCAACTTAGATCAAGGAACCAGAGGTTGATAGCGGGAAATTTAAATGCGGGAAAATTAAAATCAACTTAGATCAAGGAACCAGAAGTTGATACCAGGAAATTTAAATGCATGAAATTAAAATCAACTTAGATCAAGGAACCAGAGGTTGATAACAGGAAATTTAAATTGCGGGAAATTAAAATCAACTTAGTTCAAGGAACCAGAGGTTGATAACAGGAAATTTAAATCAACTTAGATCAAGGAACCAGAGGTTGATAACAGGAAATTTAAATGCATGAAATTAAAATCAACTTATATCAAGGAACCAGAGGTTGATAACAGGAAATTTAAATTGCGGGAAATTAAAATCAACTTAGATCAAGGAACCAGAGGTTGATAACAGGAAATTTAAATGCATGAAATTAAAATCAACTTAGATCAAGGAACCAGAGGTTGATAACAGGAAATTTAAATTGCGGGAAATTAAAATCAACTTAGATAATTTAAATTGCGGGAAATTAAAATCAACTTAGATCAAGGAACCAGAGGTTGATAGCGGGAAATTTAAATGCGGGAAAATCAACTTAGATCAAGGAACCAGAGGTTGATAACAGGAAATTTAAATGCAGGAAATTAAAATCAACTTAGATCAAGGAACCAGAGGTTGATAACGGAAAATTTAAATTGCAGGAAATTAAAATCAACTTAGATCAAGGAACCAGAGGTTGATGACAGAAAATTTAAATGCAGGAAATTAAAATCAACTTAGATCAAGGAACCAGAGGTTGATAACAGGAAATTTAAATGCAGGAAATTAAAATCAACTTAGATCAAGGAACCAGAGGTTGATAACAGGGAAATGTAAATTGCGAGGAAATTAAAATCAACTTAGATCAAGGAACGAGAGGTTGATAACGAGGAAATGTAAATGCGGAAATTAAAATCAACTTAGATCAAGGAACCAGAGGTTGATAACAGGAAATTTAAATGCAGGAAATTAAAATCAACTTAGATCAAGGAACCAGAGGTTGATAACAGAAAATTTAAATTGCAGGAAATTAAAATCAACTTAGATCAAGGAACCAGAGGTTGATAACAGGAAATTTAAATGCAGGAAATTAAAATCAACTTAGATCAAGGAACCAGAGGTTGATAACAGGAAATTTAAATGCAGGAAATTAAAATCAACTTAGATCAAGGAACCAGAGGTTGATAACAGGAAATGTAAATTGTAGGAAATTAAAATCAACTTAGATCAAGTAAATGCAGGAAATTAAAATCAACTTAGATCAAGGAACCAGAGGTTGATAACAGGAAATTTAAATGCAGGAAATTAAAATCAACTTAGATCAAGGAACCAGAGGTTGATAACGGAAAATTTAAATTGCAGGAAATTAAAATCAACTTAGATCAAGGAACCAGAGGTTGATGACAGAAAATTTAAATTGCAGGAAAATTAAAAATCGACTTAGATCAAGGAACCAGAGGTCGACAACAGAAAATGTAAATTGCTAGAAATTAAAAATCGACTTAGATCAAGGAACCAGAGGTCGATAACAGGAAATGTAAATTGCAGGAAATTAAAATCAACTTAGATCAAGGAACCAGAGGTTGATGACAGGAAATTTAAATGCAAGAAATTAAAATCAACTTAGATCAAGGAACCAGAGGTTGATAACAGGAAATGTAAATTGCAGGTAATTAAAATCAACTTAGATCGAGGAACCAGAGGTTGATGACAGGAAATGTAAATTGCTGGAAATTAAAAATCAGCAGGAAATTTAAATTGCACTCACAAAGCAAGCCTGATCCGGACACAAAAAGTTCTTCCCCAATGAAGTGTACTTAATAGAATCCCGAAGACCCATGACGAATGGAGGACGAGTTGCAAGACTTGACCTATGGCCTTGTTTCTTGAAATGCCCCATTTTGTTTTTCAGATTTTCTCTCGAAAAGCACCCTCGCGGGTCTTTACTTCCCCTTCGTCTATATGACCAGAAGCGCCTTTCCAGGTTTTCACCTCTAGTTTTTTTTTTTTTTTTTTTTCCCTGCAAATCTCATAGTAAAGTACGTGAGGTTATCAATTGTCAAATCTTAATCTTATGGCAAAAATTTTAACTGATTTAAATAGCGCATTAAATAACGAGATTGCAGAAAGATAAATATAAGGGAAAGATAGAAACATGGGGAATGAAGTGTGATTTTATTATGGTTTAATATAAACAAGAAAAAGTTTCAAAGAAGAAGGGTACAAGGATAGATCTCACATATTCCCTGTGGCTGATTTTGAAATCCCTTAAATGCCATTATTTCAAGTTCTCTAAAGCCTCATGCCGTGACAGTTTCCTCTTCATCCTGGTTTCATGCCCCCCATTCCTTATTTCTCCCTTTTTGTTCTCGGGATGCCCTTTCGGGTTTTCACCCCTAGATTTTTTTTTTGGCTCACTTTTCGGGACGCCCTTTCGGGTTTTCATCCTTCACTGCTTTCTGAAAGCGCCTTTCTGGTTTTCGCCTTCTTTCACACATTTTGCTAGGAGCGCCCTTTCGGGTTTTCACCCCTACTTTTATTTTTTATTTTTTATTTTTAGGCATAGTATTTCTTGACGGTGTCAGCATTCACAGGCCTCGAAAACTCTTCACCGTCCATGTGGGTCAAAATCAAGGCTCCTCCAGAAAATGCCTTCTTAACTACATAGGGCCCCTCGTAGGTTGGTGACCATTTGCCCCGGGGATCATTTTGATTCGGCAGTACTTTCTTCAGAACTAAGTCCCCGGGTTGGAATTCACCCAGGCGAACATTTTTGTCAAATGCTCTAGCCATTCTCATCTGGTATAACTGTCCATGACATGCTGCTGCTAACCTTTTCTCATCAAGCAAGTTTAACTGATCCAACCTTGACTGGATCCATTCTGACTCATCAATCCCTGATTCCTTCAGGATCCTTAGGGAAGGAATTTCAACTTCTACAGGTAATACTGCTTCCATCCCATAAACCAGTGAGTACGGAGTTGCCCCAGTTGAGGTTCTCACGGAAGTTCGGTATGCGTGGAGAGCGTAAGGAAGCATATCATGCCAATCCCTATACGTGACCGTCATTTTCCGGATTATCCTCTTGAGGTTTTTGTTTGCAGCTTCCACCGCTCCATTCATCTGGGGACGGTATGGGGAGGAATTGAGGTGTCGGATTTTGTATTGATCACACAATTTACGGATCTTGGCCATTGATTCTTGGCATTGTCGCGATTTATTTCATTGGGGAGGCCATGCCGACAGATAATATTGTTTCTGAAGAATTTGAGAAATGTATTCTGTGTGATGTGCGCATAGGATGTCGCTTCGACCCACTTGGAGAAATAGTTGATGGCCACAAGGATGAATCTGTGCCCATTGGATGCCTTGGGATTTATGGGACCAATCACATCGATGCCCCACATTGCGAAAGGCCATGGTGAGACGAGGTTGAACAACTTGTGAGGTGGCACATTGATCGGATCGGCATAGATTTGACACTTATGGCATTTTCGGAAATACTCGACGCAATCCTTTTCCATTGTGGTCCAAAAATACCCACGTCGCATGATTTGCTTAGCCATCATGTGCCCATTGGCATGGGTTGCACAATTTCCCTCATGAGTCTCAAAAAGGATTTTCTTCACCTCCTTTGCATCCACACATCTCAATAATTCGCCGTTGGAGCTCCTCTTGTATAGGGTTTCTCCACTGGGGAAGTATCCCAATGCTAATCTTCGAATCATCTTCTTTTCATTCTTGCTTGCTCCCAAAGGGAATTCTCTGGTTCTGCAGTAGATCAGGGTGTCATGATACCAAGGCTTACCATTGGGCTCTTCTTCAATCATGAAGCAATAAGCTGGCTCATTCCTTGCTTTAATCCTCAATACTTGAGTTGTCTGCCCTTCCTCGATTTAAGCCATAACGGCTAGAGTGGCTAAGGCATCAGCAAATTGATTCTTGTCTCTACTAAGATGAGTGAAAGAGATCTCTTCGAATTTCTTAATCAGCTCCAGTAAGTACTTCTGGTATGGGATTAGCTTGGGATCCTTGGTTTGCCATTCTCCCTTGACTTGATAAATAATCAGGGTTGAGTCTCCGTATACCTCCAGCTTCCTGATTTTCATTTCGATGGCAGCTTGTAGACCCATCACACAAGCTTCATATTCCGCGATGTTGTTGGTGCAGTCAAATCTCAACTTAACGGCTATCGGGAATTGCTTTCCATCTGGGGATATCAATACAGCTCCAATTCCATTCCCGGACAAATTGTGACTCGTCAAGTACATTTCCCATACATCGGTGGCCCTCTTCTTCGCGATCCACTTCATTAATATGCTCATCAGAACTCAAAATCGAGCTTCATAATCTCGGATAGGGTTTTCTCGCTAGGAGGTCGACAATCACGCTACCTTTCACCGCTTCCGGTCATATAGACTATGTCATATTGGGAGAGTATAACCCGCCACTTGGCTATCCTACAGCACGAATGGGCTTTCGAATACATATTTGATAGGATCCATCACGAGATGAGCCATGTCTTGTGATTCAACATGTAGTGCTTGAGGCGATTTCTTGTCTGTGCTAACGCAAAGACGTCTTTTCTAAGAAAGAGTACCTTGACTCACAATCATTAAACTTCTTACTTAGGTAATAAATAGCTCTCTCCTTTCGCCCGGTATCATCATGTTGTCCCAAAACACATCCCATCGAGTTCTGCTAGACTACCATATACAGAATAAGAGGCCTTCCTGCCACGGGTGGGACCAATACTGGTGGTCTTGACAAGTATTGCTTGATCTTCTCAAAAGCCTCTTGGCAAACTGAATCCCATTGGGTGGAGTTGTTCTTCCGGAGTAGCCTGAAAATTGGCTCAGCTTTGGCAGTGAGATTGGAAATAAATCTCGAAATGTAGTTCAACTTCCCCAGAAAACTGCGCACCTCTTTTTCTGTTCTCGGGGATGGCATCTCTTGAATAGCTCGAACCTTGTCTGGATCAACCTCTATTCCCCTTTCGCTTACTATGAATCCCAACAACTTTCCCGATCTAGCTCCGAATATGCATTTGGCAGGGTTTAGTTTCAACTGGTATTTCCTGAGTCTCTTGAATACTTTCCTCAGTACCTGCACATGACTTTCTTCTCCCCGGGATTTGATGATCATATCATCCACATACACTTCCACCTCTTTATGCATCATATCGTGGAATAATGTGACCATTGCATGCTGGTAGGTAGCACCAGCATTCTTCAACCCAAAAGGCATGACCCGATAGCAAAATACTCCCCATTGAGTGATGAAAGCAGTTTTATCCTTATCTTCCTCGTCCATCGGGATCTGATTGTACCCAGATGCCCCATCAATGCATGAGCACCTGCCCAATCCCGCAGCATTGTCTACTAACACATCAATGTGGGGGAGAGGGAAATCGTCTTTCAAGCTCGCTTTATTGAGATCCCTGTAATCGACGCACACCCGAACTCTCCCGTCCTTCTTCATTACCGGGACCACATTAGCTATCCCTTGGGGATATTTGACCACTTCCAGGAATCCAGCGTCATACTGTTTCTTGACTTCATCCCGAACTTTGAGTAGTGTGTCGGGATTCATTCTCCTTAACTTCTGCTTTACTGGGACTGTCCCTGGAACTAGGGGAATTTTGTGTGTCACTATTTGAGGGTCCAAACCCACCATATCATCATAGCTCCAGGAAAATACGTAGATGAATTCTTTAAGCAGATTGATCATATCTCCCAATTCTTCACTCTCCACTACCTTAAGTTCCCTTTTTACTTCTTTTGTGCCTAAATTTATGGTGTGCGTTTCATCTCCACAAGGCACGAGGGAAGGCTCATCCTTTTCACTGTCTTCTTGTGTAGGGTCTTCCTCAGAATCATTTGAAGTAATGGCAGTTATGGGGATTTCAAAATTAACCAGAGGAATCTCTGAATCTATTGGATTATTAGGTGTTAATTGATGAATGGTCCTGAATGAATGAAAATAGAACATATTATAAGGATGGAATTCAAATGAAGAGCATAAAAAGGATTTGGAAATAAATGCGCTATTAATTCATTAAAAATTTATGTCATAAGAAAAGGATCCATTTACAACGTTACACTTGCCACCATGGACAAAATGATCAAGTGTAGATAACCAAAGATACTTTACTCGAAATTGAGTACAGGGATGTCCTCTGTCGTCCAGTTGTCCAGTTCTTTCCCCTCAGCTATTGGAGAGACCAGAGCCTCATACAGGGAATCCATGGATGGTTCTTCAGGGGACTCTTTCCTTTCATTCCCAAATTCTATCATGTTCACACCATTGCCTGCATTATGGTTGGGCAATGGGTTTGAGGTAACATTGGGGAGGGAACCATTTCCCTCAATTTTCAGCCACCCGTTTCGGATTAAAGCGTGCACTCTCTCCCTGAGTGCACCACAGTTGTCAGTTGAATGCCCTTGTGCCCCCCCAATGGTACTCACAGGCGGTAGCATCATACCACACAGTACGGTGGGTTGGATCGGGTCTAGGGGAATTGGTACGATTTGGTTTATACCGACAAGGTATCGGTATATTTCACTGAGTGGGAGGGGAAGAGGTGGATCAGGGTTTCTTGGGGGTCTTGGGTTGTTTTGTGGTGGTCTTGGTTGAGCAGGAGGAGGAGGTGGTCTCGGTTGGTTATTCGTAAGTGGGGGATATTGTGGGCGCGGGTGTGGATAATTAGGGAAAGGAGGTGGAATATTTGCATTGTGCGCCATGAGGGGAGGATATGGCGATAATTGTTTTGAGGAATGGGGAGTAATTATTCTCTGGGTGTTGAATGGACATCACCCTCCTTTTTCTTGCCAAAATTGGCGATTTTCTTTCTGAGGGTCTCACCAACTCCTGCAATCGTCCCATTCTTAGGTTGGCCTCTATTCTTTCACCAGCCTGTATGATGTCGGAGAAGCTATTGGAAGTGTTCCCAATCATCAAGTTGAAGTAGGGAGCCTTCAAAGTTTCGATAAATAGAGAGCATAGCTCATTATCGGTCACCGAGGGATGTATACGCCGCTTTTCTCTCCATCTCTGGGCATACTCCTTGAAGCTTTCCCGGTCTTTCTGCACCAGATTTTGAAGATCTCTCCTTGTGGGGGCCACATCGCAGTTAAATTTGTACTGCTTCAAAAAGGCCTCAGCTAAATCCTTCCAGGAGCGCAGTTTACTCCTGTCCAACTGAATGCACCACCTCAAAGCTGCCCCTGAGAGGCTCTCATTAAAGAAGTGGACCAGCAGTCTATCGTCCTCTGTCAGAGCAGACATCTTGGCGATATAGGTGGCCAAGTGAATGCGAGGATCTGAATTCCCTGTGTACTTGTTGAAGTCAGGGACCTTGAACTTGGGTGGCACCACCACATCGGGCACTAATCTTAGTGATGCCACGTCGACCGAACCATACATATTCAGCCCTTCAATTGCTCTCAATCTCTCCTCTAGAGCAGATAGTTTCTCACTTTCTTTTGTCTTATTTTCCTCCCATTGCATGATATGCTCCCACGGAGCCGAGGGTGGAGTAAATCGGAGGGATTCGGATTGAAGGGTGAGGCTCGGCATTTGAGACAGCCGGGTAATAGGAGAAAGGCAGGTCATTAGTCATGACGACCGGATTGACAGTGACTGTCGGGTCCGGGATAGGTGATTGAAAGGTAAAAGAAGTTGAAGCTTGGTGAGGATCATTTGTTGGAGGTGGTGGAGGAGGTAGTGGTAGGCTAGGCTCTGAAGTGGGTTTATTCTGGGACATTTCCCTCATTAGTCTCATAAGTTCTGAGACCTGATCTTTCAATTCGGAAACTTGCCTCAGAGGTTACGTACTTGTTCTGATCCTCCATAATCTTCTTTGTCCGAGATCTTGTTAAGTAACCGACTTGGGCTGAACTGCAGTGTGTAGTCGACTTGCCTTGTTTGAAGCAATATTGATTTCTGTAAGGAGTAAAAAAGAAGATTTTAAATGAACTTTGAATTTTGCAAAGAAACTAAAAGTCCCGGTCCGACGAAGGATCTGATGGCATTTGAGAGCCAGTTGAAATCAGAAAAGGATTATCGCATCAATTTTATCATGGCATCATTCGATAGTTTGACTGTGAATGACTGGATTGAATGCGTATTTATGATACCTGTCCATATAGTGCATTCAATTTTTCACATAACCCTAGCGAGGGAATTCCTACGGGAGTCATATTATTCATTCACAAATTTACTAAACAATGGTCCAGAAATCGTTTCATTAACTGAATAATTTGTACATCGTATCCTCTACATTGGCCTAGGCTCTGGAAGGTTCTTTATAATAAGATGACATCTTCTGAGATACTCATATAACCTTTCTTCTTGCTTGGCAGGGTCGAATGCTTTGAGAGCATATTCAAATTCAGGTAATAGTTCTTGTTTTCCCTGTGCTATCATTCTTTCCAGCTGGTCAACATTCTCTTTCAGTCCTTGATAGAGAGCAGCTTGTTTTTCTTTCTCTTTCCTTTCCTTAGCACACTCTTTCAAGATATCGTTGATGAGTAGTGCCTGTTCTTTTAATTCGAGCTTCTTCTTTTTGTTTTCCTGTTTATACTCTTCAATGAGCACCTCTTGGTATTTCATCTTTTCCTGAAGCTTACTATTCTGTACTTTCACTTCTTTTACCTCAGCTTGGAGAGACTCTTTTTCCTTTTCCCACTGTTCCTCTTGCTCTTCGAACCCCATCCTTTCGGCCCTTGCCTCTTCCTTGAGCCTTCTCACTTTTCTTTTAAGTTTCTGCTGTTGGTCCTCCAACTGTTTTATTTGTTCTTGCAGTTGTGAGTTCTCGGTGTTTGCTTTTTGTAGTGAGTCAAGCAATCATCAGCTTCTTCTAATAAGATGTTTTGGCGAGGGTTGTTGTCCTCGAATTCTGTAGTTGAGTGTTTTCGGTCCCTGTCAGCTCTCCATTTAAGATAATCACCCGAGGCACTTGGGCCTTTAGGCGATCTCTCCATCAGAGTAATGTTTTCCCAAGACTTGCGAGCCAGTTTCAATCCTTCATCTTCCTTGAGCTCATGGTAGAAGTAACCTTGGTGGTATTCTTCAATGTTGACCATGGACTGCATTGAGCCAAACTGCCTCATTACCAATGCCGGAGCGTAACTTGTATATCCGGTTACTCTGATTAGGGATACCGACTGATTACCTCCCGTACCGATCAAAACGGGTCGGCCTGGCGTCCACAGCTTCCTCCAACAGTAATCATGGCTATTGAAACTCAAAATCCATTCCCACCACTGATGTTCATCATTCGGACTGATTACTAACCGGGTCATCTTCTCGATGGGAGGCTGGTCAAGGTACCAAGTTAATCCCTTTGTCTCCACAGGACACATGTGACTGATAATCCAGAGGTATAGCAACTGAGAACAACACTTAATGGACCCTTTCCCCTGTTGTCTGCAGTAGGTTAGGGTTAACAAGGTTTCCGCAAGAATTGCCGGTATCGGATTGACCTCCTGCCTTTCTACCGCCCAGAATACTTCCACCGTGCTGCAGGTTATGATTCCTAATGGTCCTGGGAACAAAATCAAGCCATAAATTCCCAATGCGAGTGCTACTGAAGCCTGATCCCACTGTTTCTCTTGGAGGAATTGATCTAACCGCTTCTCGATGTAGGTCCAATACCATCCATGCGTGTTCCCTTTGACAGTTTCTTTTGACTTTGCCTCCTCCGAAGGGATGCCCAACAAATGTGTTAATCGTTTCCAGGTCTGCCTATGCTCAAGGTGTAGGTAGATCCGATTCTGTGTTGAATAAGGAATCCCTAATAATGCCTGATATTCTTCCATAGTGGGAACTGTATCAATATCGTTGAAAGAGAATACCCCGTACTTAGGGTTCCAAACCGACAACATGGCCTTTAATGCCGGGATTTGGACCTTGACTCGCATTAAGGTTGCAATCCTCCCATACTTTTCTTCAAATCGTGCCTTGACCTGATCGGGAAGCGACCTCCATCCATTAAACAGACCCTCGAGGCTGTTCATTCTGACTTCAATTTTATTCAGATCTAATGAAGGTAGTAAGCTAGCATGTGCCTTGGAAACATCATTTTGTGGGGGTACTGGAGTATGAATCGATTTGGACCAAAGTTTAGCATTCTGAACTTCTTCTGCCGACTGACTCGAGGATGCCATGATAAATATGATGCCTATCCTTTTACAGACTCTTGGTTTGGTAATGCCTGCGGGAAAATTTGTTAGCAAGATAAATTAGGGTAATTTTGAATCATACTATTGACAGGATGACACATACACATTTATCAAAGTAGGAAAATGTGTAGGTGTTTTAGTAGAATTCAAGATTACCTC